>NW_025109150.1:665876-671398 GCF_011392965.1 Frieseomelitta varia | reverse complement strand
TTTTTTTACGTTCGCCTAGTCGTCGATGACGCGAAAAATGAGTCGGGGAATCGACGAGAAAAGCACTCGACAACAGGCGAGTGAAACGTATTATAGAGCCGTGTTGCACGATCCCGCAAGATAAATCGCGCTGGTTTGACGGTCGACACGATTTTTCTATTAGCACGCCTTTCTCCGTATACGCGTACAATGACTCACAATGTAGAAACATCTTTATGAACGCGTTATATATAATACGAGTTGGACTTTATGGAATTTCATTAACGAGACGTTCAGTCTCCCAGTGATTACGATTATACCTGTGAAAAATTCGAAACGAAATGTCAGTGTAAGAACATAGTGAGCGGGCTTAGATACTCTTTCAATTGGCTAAATTAATCGGCAAAATGAATGAATTCGAAAGATGAACTCGATAACGCGTCCCTTGGTTCCCAAGAAACAACGTTTATTTGTCTTTGCGAGGTCATGCTGACACAGAAGCCATCCTCGAGGCTAGAGTGTCGCCAGAACTGGCATTCTTTTCTGAGGACCGTTCCCGAGTGACATTGGCGATGATAGCAATCTAAAATATATTATACTTATATCTAGAGGTATCAAAAAATTTCCTAGCAAAAAATTAGTACACAGTGTGAACAGTGCTGAGAATAGTCACTCACTAAACATTAATTGCATTTTATTTTATTTTATTTTATCATTTCTATCATTCTTTTATATTATTTTCTTTTACTATTTTTTATATATTATTATATTATAATAATATATTATATTTTGTATATTATTATATTATTTTATTTTATCATTTCTATTATATTCTATTATATTCTGTTATTTCATTTTATTATTTTTTATATATTATCATATTATAATAATATATTATATTCTATATATTATTTTATTATTTTATTTTATCATTTCTATCATTTTCTATTATATTCTGTTATATTATTTCATTTTATTATTTTTTATCATATTATAATAATATATTACATTCTATATATTATTATATTATTTTATTTTATTTTATTATTTCTTAGTTTATTCCTTAGTTTACATTATTTTATTATTCCTAGTTTATTTCTTAGTTTATACTATTTTATTTTATTATTTATAGCGTATTTCTATTATATTACATTGCATTTCAATAACAATGATTGAGTTACTTAAAATATTTCAATGATACTTCGCGAGGCGTGTGCAATAAGCCATCTGTAACTTCGACGTGTGCATTGTTTTCAGAATTAAACCGATATAATCCGTGACAGCAGTGTCTCGCTTACAATCAGATTTACAAGACAATATCTGAACGGAACGTGATATTTAACATACATATTTAAATACTCTTCACTGTGTAAATGCTCTTCGCTGTGCGTCGATCAGCGATACACGGAGCGAGAAGAGAGAAAAAAAGAGAAAAAAGAAGAAAAAAAAACGGGCGTAAGAATAGGTGAGAACGAGACTGGATGAGAATGGAAATAGGAAAACGGTGATAGGTCCGGTGTCGATTAAGTTCGGGTCGGGAACAGGGGCGTGAAAAAAAGGGTGGTCGAGTGGAGCGCGCGAGGATGACGGTGTTGAAGGAGCAGCGTGGAAGCACGGGTGCGTTTCATCGAAACGGGATAACGAGGTCGGATGAGTTGCCTGGTTCCACAGTTCCACTTCATCAACGCGAAGCCAACTAAACTGTCAATCGCAAAGCCCACTACCGCGTCAAAACCCTTTCGACAGCATCTAGATATTCTCGTCTCGATAACGCGTAGCACTTCACCCATCGATTTCACGGCATCCACGGTTGCACGCGATGCAACGACTTCTCTGGAAATTCAATTCGAGTTACGAGCTCGATTAACCGCCGCGATCGTCTCGTGGGAATAGTACGGTTTGGCTCGTATGGTGAATTGAGATGAAAACGAAACGTAATGGAGGAAGGTACGATGATCTGTCCGATGAACGAGTACTCAAGCTGTGCGTGCGATCCCGGTGATTGTCTTTTTCCGATACTCTGGCATCGTTCAGTCACGTGCTCGACGATTCTAAATTCGTTTATTGCGAAAACAAATTTATTCAGGACCATCGAACCTCGAATTGTAGATGTCGGTTAATAAGCATCATTTCCGTTGAATTTATAAAAACCTGCGAAGACTATTGAAAATGCAGCATGCAAGATGATGTATAGATTAGTAAGAGAGATCTGTACGACACGAGCGACGAGGTTCGTTCGTTGGAACATGTTAGCTACGCGATGTGAGAAAGGGAGGATCCTGTAAGAATCCCGTGGAAGCCGGTAAAGACTTCTTTCGTAGGTAGAGACGGAACCGCTCGCGGTCATTCTTCGCCGTAATTACCGAACAGATAAGAGAATGAAACACGACGAAAAGAAGGGAAAGCAAAGTATGGGAGCCAACCAAAGTGGTAAGAGGGAAAATCTTCTTCGGTCCTTTTTCCGAGAATAATGCACGCACCCGGGGGACCTGGCTTTCAGGAAAATGCTGATTGCTTCTCTTTCTCTCCGTCCACCATCCGCCACGCCCGACTCCCCTCTCACCCTCTCGCCACCCCCTACCCAGTTAACTCTCCGCGATTCCTCCGATTCTCTTCTTGTCTCCGATATCTTCTTTCCCTTCCCTTGCTTGCCTGAATCAATCCTACTTGATTTCCTTCTTCATTGGCCAGAACATACGCACAGATACCTCTCTGGTCCCTTATCAATATCTCACTTGACCCTGTAGACGTTCACCCCCACCCGAAGCGCCCGCATCTTTCCATCCCTTTTGGAAAGGCACACCACCGTTGCACAAGCGTTGGTAAAACGCTTGCAACGGAGATCGTTCATCTGTTACGACGTTACGTTTCGCGAGGCGCAATAACGTAAAAGTGCGGTCTTTATTGGGAGCGTGAACAATTGTTCGATTGGGAGAGTGTTCGCGACGGAACGGCAAATTTAAATACAAATTTACGTGGGATCGACGGGCGTTTTGATATCGTTGACAGCGTAATATCTATTCACATCGTATTACAGACTTCTTTTGTGGTACGGCGAACGAAAAAAGAAAAAANAAAAGAAAAAAAAAAAAAAAAAAAAAAAGAAAAAGAAAGAAATCGTTACAGCGATATTTGAATGAATTACGAATTATTACGCGAGAACATCGGAATGGACAACTGGTCCTTTAGACCAGACGGATAAACGATCGAATCACGGGTGATGGAGAGGTGTGTACATTACGATGAAAGTGGCGAACGAAAGCCAGAGAAGGCTTATCTCACGGAAGCAACCCTCTCACGGAGGCGACCGGTTCTAGCTCTAGAAAGAGCTCTCTTCCCCTCCCCTCCTCTCTCTCTCTTTCACTTTCTTCCCACCTCTTTTCGGTTGGCCGGTGATCTATCGATTGCACAAGTTTCTGCAGATTGCTTCGCGGATTCTTCTTTGTGCCCCTTCGTGAAAAAAGAAGAGAAAAGGAAAAGAAAAATCGAGAAAGCGCCTTTTAATGAGGTGACAAGGAGGGAAGTGGTAGGAATCGCACCGCCAGCGTGCCGCTTTAGACGGCCTTAATGGTTTCCTATTCACGGGGAGCGTGCGAAAATTAGCAGGGCTAAAAGCATCGTGTAATCGAGTTATTACGAATAAAAGAGGAGCGGCGAGGGCATCGCCTGTGGAATGGTTGCGCGGCAGTTCATGGGAGATACCGTTAAAAGCGACCAATTAATGCTGTTAATTCTATAGCCCGAGCCATCGAACGATCCGCGTTCGAATTGTGCTCTGGTGATCGCGTTTTAAGGAAAAATCGTTGCACAATCTCTAAACAGACGTACATACGTGTCTCTGACGATCGCGAGAGAGTGCTTTAAAATGGAACAATCGTTTGCAAGATTAACGCGCGACATGCTAATATTTAATCCGAATGGTTTTCGAAATCGCGATACAACGAGAAAGGGGACGATCCTGCACGAAGAAATATGTCGATGGGAGAGGATAATAATTTTCTCGCTTGAGGCTTCGTTTTCGAGGCAATTAAATTTTGAAATTTCGTTCGGGGGAATTATTTTATCAAAAACGTTTGAACTGTGGCTCCTTAAACAACGAAACCTTATGAAATATATGAAGAAATTTCGTTTCGCATTCTTTTCTTATTTTCCCAAGTATTAGAATAGAATAGAATAGAACTCCTCTGTTAATTGGTTAATTCTTTTCAATCCGAAATCAGCCGAAATTCGACACGTGACGAAATCTTTAAATTCGATTCTCTCAAGAATGAAACTTTAAACGAACAACCTTTTGACTTAGTTTCTTCAACGTATAAGAGAATCACGTTCTTTCTGATTTCGCTATAATCTCCCAAGCGGGACTAGTGTTGATTTTGATTCGTTTCTCCTGCTGTCAGAGTGAAGAACATAAAATAAATAGAGAGTGAAAGAGAGGGTTCGTTAGCCGATTCATTGAAACTCAGCGTGAAATTGAAACGTTTTTTTAATTCGACGATATTTTCGCACTTTCGAACTTCCTTCGATTCATTCTCCGAACGCTTCGCGTAGAATTTATTGAAAGAATTACAGAGATGTGGCCGTGAATCTGTAAAATGTGTCGGAAGGAATCGTTCGGCACCCGAGTGCCGGAAGTTCGAATCGAGCGATCCAGGCGAATGCTCTCCCACGGAACAGTTTTCTATTTCTACCATCTTCTGCCGTTCCATTTTCGATAGGAAGCCCCCTTTCGTCCGCGTAAATCGCCCAACGAAATCTGATTTCTAGCGTTTTCGACGCTTGATGACGCTCGAAGGTCTTGCGAGGAAACGTGCTGAACAATGGAATGGAACGAATAAACGTAGCTAAAAGGACCATTACCGTCAATTGTACACACACACACACACACACAAAGCACCTTTGGTCCACTAATTAGTTTACTTGGTCGACTTCTCTCTTCGACGCGACTTCGACACGTTTTCGCCGCGATTCTACGACCCTCTCTGCCAATATTCAGCGCCCTGTACAACTAGATTGAGGATTTTCTACGCATTTATGCGAAATCACACGTGCAGCGATGCTCCATTTATATAAACTCGTTGTGGTAGTAACAAGTAATTTATAATATAATTGGAGTTTATGTAATGGGAGGCCATTGATTCTCCCTTCTACCAACGACTCTTCGTTCGTACAATACGAGTTCAGATTCGAGCGACGCAATCACTGCGGATGCAATCGGCAAGAGTTCATTTAATTCGGTTGAAATATGATTCAGTTAAATAGGAGTTGACGCAAACGGAATGTGTTACTGTGAACATGAAAAAAAAATATATATATATATGTAAAACATACAATGTATAATGTTTCCTGCAATATTTCGCGTGTTCAAGCAACGTTCTATCGAGGTTGTTCTACTTTTTCAAAAGTGTAATATGATCGTGTTCTAGGAAAATGTAATTTTTTAGAAAAATTACGCAGATTGAAAGCATTGTTGCATTGTTAAATTAAATTTAGTAATTTTTATTGCATAAAAGTTCGCAGTCTATTCGTAGCTGTAAATCCGAAAA
>NW_025109150.1:637566-665822 GCF_011392965.1 Frieseomelitta varia | reverse complement strand
AGAAGTGACATAGCGAGTGTCTTGAAACAGGTCAGCGTGAAATTCACAATTTTACACGAACGCAACAATTAATTTGAGGCGTGTTGGGGACCATAAGGAGCATCATTCGGAATCAATTTGTTTCTACTCTAGTCATTGAATAACTAACGACGAATAGAAATTCATTTCAAAACTCTGACACAATTTTTAATTTTTTAGAAAAATTATGTAAATTAAAAACATTGTTGCATTGTTAAATTAAATTTAGTAATTTTTATTGCATAAAAGTTCGTAGCTGTAAATCTGAAAAGATTTCGATTCTAAATACGATAGAAATGAAATATACTCGAAGGGGAAGTGACATAGCGAGTGTCTTGAAACAAGTCAGCGTGAAATTTTACACGAACGCAACAATTAATTTGAGGCGTGTTGGCGACCACAAGGAACATCATTCGGGATCAGTTCGTTTCTACTATAGTCATTCAATAACTAACGACGAATAGAAATTCATTTCAAAACTCATGACACAAGTATCTAACTGCGTGACATGGCATAGATAAGTTGGCGACTCCGCTTAACGCTTTTGTCGAAAGTTGTGAACTTCAGCCACTGGCCGATTTTAGAACTTTGCTATAGCGCTTCCATCTACTCTAATTATGAAAGTCAGAACATTGCCTGTGATCAAGTCAATAATGCAATTCAGACGCGTTGTAAGCAGAAACTGATTTTTATAGAGAGAGATCAAATGCTGAGTGAATGAACTAACCATAAGAACCTGAAGAAACCATAACTCAGAGTTGATATAATATTTTTAAAATTAACCCTACTAACCCTTTACTTTCAATAAGTTTAACCGTCTCATTTCGCGTATTTTTAAACACGTTTCCATAAATCACTTTACCTGGGAAAAAGGTGTACAATCTCGTACGATCGTGACTAGTATATTGATGTTTGAAAAACAATTATTATTTCTTCTACAGATTACCAAACGAGCAAGGAGGAGCGAATCAATTCATAGAACAAGGATGGGTGGTGGAGAATGGAGCGGTTGGTTGCAACGATGTCGAGAATCACGAAGGTTGGTTCTCGTAATCGTCGCCATCGCTCTACTCTTAGACAATATGCTTCTGACAACGGTTGGTAAGTAGCGTTGATTCGCAAACCATCGATTTCGTTTTCGTTAATTTGTCGATTGTTAAATTTTTTTTGCTCGTTATTATTAACAAATTGCAGATCCTCGTCCGTTTATAAAAAAAAAAGAAAAAAGATACACGTCCATTAAGTGGAAGGAATCTCTATTTATAAAAATCTGAATTTATATAAACATCTGCGGTCTAATTTTTAACTTCTATTAATTACTTACTTTCCGATGATTTGTTGTTTCGCTGTCAGTTCAACGTTGATTGAAACTGAGGGAAACCAACGATAGTGAGAAGACACTGTAGACAAACTGAGCAAATAATATTCACCTGTACTCACGACGAGTTAACAATGTGCTCGAAATTAACAGAGGCCGGTATTGCATTTCTACAATGTTCCACCGCTATCGCTAAACAACCAGCATACTATATACATGTAATATTATGTACTTACCGCGTCGATATCTTTATCAAACGAGTGTATTTTAAATTATCTCTTACTAGTTCTTTTAGCTTGGTTTCGACCTTTCAAACGTATATCATTATGTATTGTAAAGTGTATTTCAAGCGCATGGCCGTGTCTCGAATTATCTATCCCGCTAGCTTTTAGTTTGGTTCTGATCATTCAAAGTTTCACTCTTATAAATTTAATAAATTAAATAGCCGATCGATCAAGACGAAAAGACGCTAAAGTTTATTATATCGATAGTGATGATATTTCTTGCAATACAGATCGTGAGATAGCTTAATTTATTTTAATCTTAAGTTTTTAATTATTTTGCTTTACAAATTATTGAGTTATAAGCTTTTTTCATATCTATCCACCTTATGTACGAAGAATTTAATGTTCGTAGATTGTGTGCGATAGAAATGATGATAACTAAACTGCGGATTTTTAGAAATTTATATTTTTATAGACTTTCATTTTTTTTATAGAAAATTATAAGTACGTATTATGCTTTGAGTAGTTTATAATTTTAATTTTAAATTTTCTACAAATACATGGAGATGTTCAGTCCAACGATAAGTTTATTTTACGACCACACTACTCGGATATTCTAGCATTACATTATATTACATTATATAATTCCTTAGATTACACGTGATCCCACCACATCCATATTCATCAGCAAATATAACAATACTTGCAAGACAACCGCACACATTTTATATACTCTACGATTTTCTTACGAACAGATCTGTTCTTTCTAACGAACTTACGAACAGTTCTCGAAATCTACAAAATATATATCTACTACGAATTAATTTCGAAAAGCATGGACGCCACAAATGCAATAAAAGCACAGTTAAAACAGAGATGTCTTGCTTGCACTCGCAAGTATATTATCGATGTATCCCTAAATAAATAAATAACTTTTCACATTTATAAAATCGTCAAAAAAAAGAAAAAAAAAAAAGAAAAGAACCAAAGTTTTTCGCGATTGAAATCCTTTCGACGGAAGAGTATATGTATACGGTACTCTCTTAGCTGTCTGGGGAAATACCAAAGGAAATGGTTAAAGAATAGACAGGACATTAGCGAATGGTTATTCGGATTTTCCAGTTGTTTAGCTTCTCCCTCTTGACCGATAGTGGTCCGAGGTGTATCTGGCTTTCTTTTATCGTTGCCCCCGGACGATGTTTAATTCACGAGGCACGCGTCTATATGACCTCCATACGATTCTCAGCTGGGAAAGCTAGAAACTGCTCGCGAAATATAGGCGAGGGGACGGCTGACGACGTACGGCGGACGCTGTTCCGGCAATCCAGATAAGTGGTCATACATTTATGTAGCGTATACGAAACAGCTTCTCGGCGCTCTCGCGCTAACAAATCATGGAAACGCGCTTTCGATGGATAAAACGATCGTGAACCTTCGCCATATCTTCAGCGCGCGTTTACTTCCGATTTTCGGCATCGCGCTTCTGGACTTTTCCTGGACGAAAGCTCTTCGTTTCTAGAAAATTTCGCGCTATTCTTGCAATTTGAAATTCTCAAGCTCCAGACACCCGATGCTCGGCTCGACTCGGCTTGCGTTTTTAGACACGTTATGCTCTTTCAGTCTTAATTGGCACGATTTTTGACAATTACCTTTGTGGGAAAATTTTTTTTAAGAAATCGAATTCTTAATCATTTCTAAAGGAAACAATTTTCAATAGAAAATAGAGAAAAAAACTTTGAGAGTTTTCGACACTTCACAAAGTTCAGGATTCGAATTTTTTCGGAGTTGGAAAAAGAAGAATCACCTTTCGATTCGTTTCTACCTAAAACTCGCGCGAGAAGAAAAAAAAAAAAACAGAGAAAAATTAATTCACTCTGGGCTTTTGGAGGTGCTGGGATTTGAACCCAGGACTTTCAGCATGCGAAGCAGACACTCTACCACTGAGTTACACCCCCGAGATGTAAAGTACATCTGCGCAACACCTTGTCACTGAAGCCAGACCACACATTTGTTTCGATGAATAATTCATCACGTTATCGTAGTATATTTACTTTCGTATCTCTGATCTCTGGTTTTCTTTTTTTTTTTCTCTATATGTCCTCAATGCCGCCTGATTCGAACGTATATGAATACACGGCCGTGTTGCAGTGCCCATTATACCAGAGTTTCTCTACGATATCAAGCATCCTAACTCGACCTTGAGCCAACATCTCGAAGAGGGTGGCTCTCGTCGAACTACTCTCACTGGCGTTCAACCAACGAGCAGCAATGTCATCACGTCCACGAGTTCAAGTGTAACCACCACGCCGAAATGTCCTTGCCCCGTGACTAAGCCGAATGATTCTCAATTGGAGTTCCTTTACACGAGTACGGCTTCTGGCATCGAGTCAACAGGTTTGCTTGGTAAGAGTTAACGGTACGTTCTCACGGTCATTTTCAGTTCACGATCAGTAATATTTATCTTCTCTTTGAACAAGATATATATATATATATATATTATACTATTCTATTATAAATATATAATATTAATATTATATTATATTTAAAATTATATGAAATTATATAAAATTATATTATTATTATATGAAATTATATAAAATTATATTATTATTATATGAAATTATATAAAATTATATTATTATTATATAAAATTATATAAAATTATATAAAATTATATTATTATTATATAAAATTATATAAAATTATATTATTATTATATAAAATTATATAAAATTATATTATATATATATATAAGAAATTATATTATATATATATATAGAAGTTTTATTGATATAGTACACGATGTCTCGTGTTAAAATTATAGTACTAACGTACTTTTCGTTGACTGAAGGCATCAGCAACTGAAACATGAAAATTTAAGGATCGTAACACTCGTGATGTTATTCTTGCTATTAGAGATTTTTCCGTTGAAGATGTTCTTCCTGTCCTAATCGATTCGCTTTAGTTGCAGAGAGCACGAGTGGCGGCGATGCGAGTCCTTCGGCGGCGGAAGAACCGGAAGAAAAGGAACAACGACATCGTGAGTTGCTTCAAGAAACAGTTGCTGTTGGTATAATGTTCGCCTCAAAGGCTTTCGTTCAGTTGCTGGCAAATCCGATCGTCGGTCCGCTTACCCACAAGTAAGCGAGTGTATGTTGTAGGTTGTATAATAAGTTTGTCTATTTGAAAATAGCGTCGAAAAGGATCGTTGTTTTTATATTGAAATCTATTTATTCCATCATTTATTCAAACTCTCTGTTTCTCCGATCAAAAAGTTGCTCCTCCTGATACCAAATTTTCAAATAATTCGAAAATGGTTGAATCTTAAACTTGCATCGTTGCTCGAGTTACCTCTTCAAAAATTCAGAAAAACGAACTCCTTTAGGAAAGGAAGTTCGTTGTCTGTCTGATTAAATCACGCTGTGTCGTTTCATTCCAGAATCGGTTACAGTATACCCATGTTTACGGGCTTCATCATTATGTTTCTTTCCACACTGATATTCGCATTCGGACGAAGCTACGGAATTCTTTTCTTGGCAAGAGCGCTTCAAGGAATTGGCTCTTCGTGCTCGAGCGTTTCAGGTAAGTAAACTCGATAAATGAAAAATCTATCTGCTTGGCAATTTCTGCGAGATATATATATATTCGCTATTCACCGTGTGTGAATTGAATTGAGAACAAAAGTCAATTGCTTGAGGGTTTAAACGTAGCCTTGGTGAAGAGATGCATAGATCGGAGAAGATAGTAAAATCTAGAACAGTTATTCTAGAAAATATAAAACAAAATGACATGTTACTTAAACAGTCATTCTGCACGTATATTTTATTTCAATAATGTTCGTGCCTGATCGGTAGTCTACAATTTTCCTTTCTTGAGTTTTTCCATCGATCGATCCGATCCGTTTATAGGCATGGGAATGCTGGCCGAGAGATACCAGGATGACAAGGAACGCGGTAACGCAATGGGCATCGCACTCGGTGGATTGGCTCTTGGTGTTCTCATCGGACCACCATTTGGTGGTGTGATGTACGAATTCGTCGGGAAGTCTGCGCCATTCTTAATCCTTTCGGCATTGGCTCTTGGCGACGGAAGTTAGTCTATTTTTCTTTTTTCTTCTCCTCCGCGTGCCTTTCCATCGTGCGTTTAGCTTCTGTTTCATCAATTCTCCTGGTACCATTCTTCCAGTTTTACAACTTCTGGTGCTTCAACCGTCTGTCGTGTACACTGAAGCGGACCCACCATCTCTGAAATCTCTGATCACCGATCCTTACATCGCTTTGGCCGCTGGTACGTTGCATTGCCTTTTCTTATTAACAAACCTGTTAACGCGTGTTATCGTCATTCAGGTGCCATCACATTCGCCAATATGGGTATCGCTATGTTGGAGCCTAGTCTTCCTATTTGGATGATGGACACGATGGGCGCGAGTAGATGGAAACAAGGTGCTACGTTTCTACCGGCGAGCATCAGTTATTTAATCGGTACCAATCTATTCGGGCCGCTCGGACACAGAATGGGCAGGTGGGTAAAAATATAGTCATCAATTTCTTTCTCGTAATATTTACCATTGAATGTTACACGTTTTCTCAATAATTTGTATTTGGTGACAATTTAACTTGCAGTGGACAAACGAGACCGTGATTACCATCGCCTGGATAGCTCAGTCGGTAGAGCATCAGACTTTTAATCTGAGGGTCCAGGGTTCGAGTCCCTGTTCGGGCGGAATTAATTTTTTTTTTTTCTCACTTCCTGTAGCGATCTTTTTTCTTATTTGTAAACTGTAACTGGATATTCATGGAGATTCATACTTTCATAAACATAAAACATAAATGAATCCCATAAATAGATTTCCTTTTGTTTTCTTTTACAAAAAAATTGTAACTTTGTACATGTATATATTTGCACATCATGTCGTTTGTATTTTTCCATTTTTCTGTTTATTGCAGGTGGTTAGCTGCGTTGATCGGGCTTGTCGTGATTGGTATTTGCTTGATGTGTGTAAGTATTTATCTTCTGTCGCACGCACACGTCCATTGAACAATGATACGATTTTGTTTCATCGCGTTCACAGATACCGCTGGCGAGAAGTATTGATCATTTGATCGTACCTAATGCAGGCTTGGGATTTGCTATCGGTATGGTGGATAGTTCGATGATGCCAGAATTAGGATATTTAGTCGACATACGACACACCGCTGTCTATGGAAGTGTGTATGCCATCGGAGATGTTGCGTTCTGTTTAGGTTTCGCCATTGGTACGTATGTAACGAGTATACTTAACAATTGAAGCCAAATCGACTAACTCTCCGTCAAATTGTAACCACTGTTAAATAATCTTCACTCAGGACCTGCTTTGAGCGGTACGTTAGTAAACAGTATCGGCTTTGAATGGATGTTATTTGGTATTGCCATTTTGAACTTTATTTACGCACCACTGATGTATTTCTTGCGAGCACCACCAACGAAAGAAGAGAAGAAGGTAGTAAAAACCCTTTATCTGTAGAAAGATTCGTAAAATTATCATTTGAGCTTTTGTTCACTTGTATGTTAATAACGAATCGTCTTTTAGTCGTTGATAATTGGCGAAAAGTCGTCTGTGCGCTACGTAACGTACCAGAATGAGGAGGAGGAACAATAAATGGACAGATATTTCCGAGTATACAGAGTAGCAACGCGTATTTCGTTTCCTGCATTCTTGAGATGGAACAACGAGTTAAATGTAACACGAAAGAGTATCTATGTTGATAACGTTTTAAGAAAATCTATGGATAACCAAAACATTATTTACCCCTTCGTCTAGCGCAAACTGTATGTATATATATATATATATATATATATATATATATATATATATATACGTAGCACTCGTAGATCGTAAGAATAAGTGTGTGCGTTCAAGAGAATCGTAAATGGACGTCGACGACACGTTTTATACGCTAACGTCGATGCATTTACGTAACACTGATTGATCGAGGCACCGAGGCAAAGATACATCGATTATAACGAACACGTGTGTAGCTTACACGCACGATGCCCACGACTGGGATGTTGCCCTTCCCATAAAATGCAAACTAGACGCGAATTTTCAATCGCTCGAGACATAGTCGGTGTTTCAAAGATTACTAATCCGGAAGAACAAATTATCAACTCGGTGAACCGCCTGCTTTGGATTCCCTGAATGGCTGCAGGGAAACCGTACATGTGACAATGTCGAGCAGGCACGATGAAGAGTTCACCAAATTGCGTTGCATCGAATTGGAAATTATCGTTGAATCGAGCAGAAAAGGTGTCGATTTTTGCTAACATTTGTGCAAACGTACTCACGAAATAAGACGTCTAATGTCTTGGGGATCGGAGATTCACGATTTTGTATTTAACGGGTTGGGACAAAGACCGAATTTTGACACGATTCTTCGCGCGATACTTTAATACTCGTCAGATCGATTCGGTGACGAGTATTTCCCTCGCGCGCTACGATAGCGCTATTCGACAGAGAAATATATTCCCTTAAATGACGAAGGGAAACCATATTCAAAGTAAATGAGACTATAATCAATGAAGAAAATTGTCGGTCAAAGCGTTCGACGAATTTGCAAATTACACCATAAACTTTATGTGAATTCGCGGCGGAAAACTTCAACAAGTGCAATGTTCGTGCTTTCTTTTCTTGTCCGACTTTCATAGAAGTCTTTTCTTTTCTCATTGTGTCTTCGTAATAGATATTGAACTAAAATAGAAAAACATATACGAATATGTCATCTCTCGTAACGCGTTCTATCTTCTAATAATTCCACGTAGACAATATACCACCCCATAGATACATGTGCACGTACAGTATATATTAGTTATAGATAGAACATATCTATAGAAATAAATTATAAAACGTATATCGTTTATGTATATTGCTATAAAATATACTGTAGCTCGTTGATCATTGTACACTTGTTGTTTGATCGTGGAAAAACATGAGATTAATTGTTAATTGAAAACAAAAGCTAGAAGAAATATACGTGTCTTTAGATTCTAAGCTACTGTGAATGCGCACGGAAATTTACAAGAAAAAAAAGACAAAAAAAAAAAAGAAAGAAAGGAAAAAACGGATCGTGTCGTTGATTGTCATTGCTTATTAGTGAATCTCGAGCGCGAGATTGATACAATTGAATTTCGTGATACGTACATATTTTTCAATAAGAATACACGGAATAAATGTTATATTATATCTCTGTAGTAGTGTTGTAGAACGTTTGAACTCGTAATGTTGTTAAATCTGTATAATATGTATTATGTTAATATATAATACTGTATGTAGTAGAGGGGTTACGACAAGATGAAATATGTATGAAAAAGGCATTGAATTCGATGAAAGACATTGCTGGAATGTCGACTTCTCTCTCTCTATATATTTATATATATAATATATACATGTATGTATGTAGTTGGCGTAAGAGACAGCTTTCCTCCGCGAATTCGGTGAATTTTCGAGGTTGCGTTACGTTGTCACGCGAACGTCGACCTACTCCCGATAAGAAACGCGAGTCAATTCGATTTGCAAATTCATCGCGAACGTTTGTCACGATCGAGCGTATTTAAGGGGAAGAGAAGACAGAGTAGGGGCATCGTGTTCGCGGGCGTGGATCGAGATCACGAGCGATTTCCAGAACCGAATGTAACGAGCTAGAGGACTGCATGCGGAAAAAGAGCTATGAGAAACGACGAATTACCATCACTTGCATTACTATATACCGTTTATCAAATTATCTGTATCAATGTTACAATGGGATATATATTCTCGTTAAGGATTCTTTAAATTTCTGTAAATATAGAGAACGTACGTGTTGTATTTAAGGAACAATTATAACGGAATGTAGTTAACACTCGCGGAGTGTCAACGTTGTTAATCGACAACGATTTGCCAGCTTTTTAATTTCTACATTCTTTCTCCTAGATTATAATTTCACCGATACGAAGGATTTTGTCGCGCGACGGTTGCGAACCTCGAGCATGATATATAATTAATCCATCCGATGTGTTATTACATTTCTGCAACGCCGTTATTATCTTAGCGCTCTATGTCTCTCTCGAATGAATTGAAAAATGATTGCTGCTATTGCAAACAGACAATAAGCGATATCATGAAACGTAAGTTTCTTGGCACCACGAGATCGTGGAAACGAACGATCTTTTTCTATCGTTATTTAATCAAACTTTCTCTGATGATGAATTACGCGTTCCTGATCGATCCATTCAGGCTCGAAAGATTGTTGAATGCTGTTTGGAAGAGAGTTGAATTTAGACGGAACAAGAACGGAACAACAGACGTTTTACATATACCTAAGTGTGCATAATTTTATCTCCAACCAGCATTGCAGGCATATAAGTCACTAAAATAGGAATACATTTCCTTCCTCCTGTCATTGTAACGTATATACATATATGCATATATATTTAACCAGCTGGTATATGGGTCCGATTTTTAATCTGCCTGTGTAGTCGTCGAAAAAACAGCGAGACTCAAGAAGGAGAAAGGTACTTTTTATTCTTGGTAAGCGATGAAAATTGTATCGTGTGTGCGTATGTGTGTGTGTATTTGTGTGAAGTTGCCAAAGTCGAATTTGAAGTAGGTAAAAACAAAAGCATGTATTTACGAAAGGAAAATATTACGTACGGGAGGGAATTAGAACGCGCACGCGAATCGACTCTGAAAATCGTTCATCCAACGATATCCGAACGCGATGCTCCAAATATTTCGAATTTTAATCTTGTAAGATCGCTATAAACACGAGCTAACTTTATTTCAATGAAATCAGTGTTATTCGACGTTATTTGTCGTTGAAACGCATGATATATTTATGTGTATGTTGTTCAATAATATGTATTTAAATAAACGTGTTTAACGTGAAAAATTAGAAATGAATATTAACATTTCATAAATCCTCTGATTGTTAGATTAAATAATATATATATATATTTTTTTTTTTTTTGGTCATAGTGCATTGCACATTTCAATATATTATGATACGTGTGTGTGTGCGTGCGTGTATAATATATTCATACACATGTATACACAATATTTTATTTATTCTTTAGATGTCCAGGGTAGAAAAATATTTTGTTAGAGAACACGCATCAATAATCGACTATGCAATAATCTTCGACGGATGAGTCAGATTCTACGTTACAAACGAAAAGATTATAATATGGTTGCGTTAATACACACCGACTTTTTATGCAACTCACATATTATCTCATTAATAGCTATCATTACAAACAACTTTAATTGATAATTAACATTCAACAGCAGTATATACAAAAACATATTATTTAATATTATTATAATTATACTATTGCATTCGTGCATACCTATATTTACGGCATAAACATAAATAAATAAATATATGTATACAAACATATTATATATTTATTTATTTACATCTATATTTCATTTCTCAAATAATTACAATTGAATTAACACATTTTCACGCAACGTTGAATTAAAATAATGAAATAGTGTTAATCATCATCACTGAAATAATTATCAAAGATCTATCACTTTTTCATAGTAGAATGAGTTAATGTATCATTTTTACACTTCAATGACAAAATTAGAAATCAGTTTATTAAGCGAAATAATAAAAAATGATTACCAAATCGCGACATACGATGATTCGACCTAAGTATATGGATCTTCCCCGTTAACTTAAGCATTATATATTATTGTATCACAGTAATCTAAAAATATATAAGTCTAGCATCTTCTGGATTTTGTTCTACTGGGCAATATGGGCATTTTAATCTGAAAAACAAAATTCAATTTGTAGTTTATCAATCTTCCTTGGGTTTTGTTATCTTTTTCCTAAATGATTTTAATCTTCAATTTAATATTCGGCTTTTTATTAAAATACATACTTATTTGCATTTGTAAGTTTATTTAACGCATCTCTTGAAATAACGTGACCACAGACTAATTTCATTGGTGGATTATTCTCTGTACTTTGTTGCCTCAAGATTGGGCATGCGAAAACTGAATGATAACGACCGTCTTTGCCGAGATCTATTTCGATCTGTCAAAAAAAATATTGATTAAGTAATATTCTCTGTCATTTATCCTTCCTATTTACTATTTATTTTGCTTACAGGTAATTCGTCTTTTCCATTCCAAACAGTATTCACTTGTCTTTGTTGCATAACTTGTTTAATATTTAAAAGTGTTGGTAAAGCAGCGCACCCTGCGTTAATGCTAAAACATAACGTTATGAGTTTTTATCATGTATGTATTTATTTTTGTGTTTGATGACATAAAAAATGACGGGTAAACATACCATACAGATAAAGGACTATCTACGCTTAAACCA
The DNA here is from genome assembly GCF_011392965.1 of Frieseomelitta varia. Lineage (NCBI taxonomy): Eukaryota > Metazoa > Arthropoda > Insecta > Hymenoptera > Apidae > Frieseomelitta > Frieseomelitta varia. The sequence goes on along the minus strand of NW_025109150.1, from coordinate 653,910 downwards.
AATAACGTGCAAGCTTCTCTTGTGAATACGTCGTGAATATCTAACCATAATGTAGGATCCAATAAATGACTGTAAGGAGAAGATTGTATTCCATTTGGTAAATAAAGTAGTGTGCCCATTAAAGCTTGCACTTCTTTTCCGTATCGCCCGACATATTGCGTAAGATTTTGACGAGCATAAGTTATTGCTTCAGTTTGTTTGCTAGGTCCTTGTTGAATCAGTCTTATAAAATGTAACCTATGAAGCTTAAATTCGAGAGACGAATTCTACAAACAATGTTTAATGTCAGATACATTTGTACCAAAATGTTATTCGAGTAATGGTGATGTATATACTTGTGCTAAAAGTGCCTCCTTGTGTTTTTTGGCCCAGTCAAGTGCTGGTTCTAGATTTCTTTGCTTTAAACAATCCAGTATATAATTTAATTCTGTAAATGGCTCTTTTGTGTCTTCATCTGTTTTAATTCCAGCTTCCTATAACAACAGATCTATTATGTACATTTTTATTCTTATTTTAACAGTTTATTAGATTAAATACATTACATTATAGACTTACCACTGCTAATTCTGTTGCAATATCTAACATACCATGACGATAAAAATGTTGGCAAATAACTTGATTTAGAAGGTGTGATTTTTCTGGCCCTGAGAAAACATCTTCTCTACTAGTACTTGCAAAATCTGCAGTGAAATTTCTGTCAATTGCTTTTCCTACTTTTGAAACAGAACCATGTAGCTCTCTGTGTTCTGTGGTTAAACGATGTACAGTTTCACAAACTTTTTTCATTGCCTCTTTTAGTATTTGCACTTGTCCCGGTGTTAACTCATGATTAGCTGGTGCTAGTGAATAAAGAACTCAATTCTTTCAAATGAAACGTTGTTTTAATAGTGAGTACAAGATTAAAATCCATTAAAGTATTATGTGAATTAAAATTACGTAAAAAATTATTCAAAATTATTAAGAAATATTTTGAATAAAGAAAGATTCTAAATAACAGCTGTAAGATAAGAGAGGTTAGAATTTGATAGGGCAATACGACAAGAAAATGGATAACATAAATATCTTTCAGGTTAAGTTTCTCCAGATCTGTCTGCCGTAAAAAATTTAGAATCTTATAAACTTACTTCCATTTTTTTACATTTACTAACAATACTACAATTTCCAAAAGATGTAATTTTTTTTATTCATAGATTGTCAACGAATGATGACATTGTAAGTAGAAGGAAAGTTTTCAGTTTACCTTCTGCAAATTCCTTTTTCAAAGATTCAATATGATTTATTAGATCTTGCAGTACTGTCTCTGCATGTTCGTTTACTACTCCAAATTTTAATAAAATCTTGTCAACTTCCCGTTCAACGACATTACACGCCTCCATTGTTTTTCTTGGTACTATCGCGTCACTTGTCACTTTTGCTTTATGCACGAATCACACAAACAAGGGCGTACACTGTTATAACCTTTCGTATTCACATATAAGAATGTATATATGGGTGTACGTGCGCGCGTGCTTCTCACATAACACACAACACACACATTATTTTCATATGTGATATCGATTCTTTTATTTATTAATATAAAATGTGTAAAATTAATATCAATCTTGTATGAGAAGCTAAGGATCAAATAAAAAAAAGATAAAATAAAATGAAACAATGCATCTAATGAATAAATAATATTTGACAAAACTTTATTTAAACATGAATTGTTTTATTCTTATTGTATTGTTGTTATCATCACTATTATCACTGATACATAATATACACTATTCCTTTTACAATATGACATTACACTAAAACAATATTTTACATTAAATGAAAATATACAATTGTTATAAAATATATATTAATTCAATTTATCAGAATGTATGTTAATGCTTGATGCAATATTTCCAAGATATCCGATATTAACAAATATTTGAATTTGTTTTTCATTGTATTTCATTAGTCATACAACTTTTTGGAGACGATTTCATATACCTATAATAAATTCTTTATTGTCTCTATAATTATTCTACTGTTGAATCAAACTGGACTTGACTCTGTAACAAACACATTTGTTATAAGAGTAGTTTATAATAATTGTATAAGTAATGGTATTATTGCAATAAGAAAATATGATTACCCATTCTCGTGCCATCATAAGAATTGTAAATTTGGATAATTTTGGACCAATTAAAGGGTTCATTTGTGCCATGTAACAACATAACCAGCTGTAAAAACAAATAACAAGTTGTATGGTATTTAACAAATTTCATAAAATATTTTGACATTTATCTTCAACTTACAACAACCAACATGTAAATGCTGTCAATATAAGCATAACCTGAAGAATTCTGCAAGGAAAGAGGCAAGATTGTGGTTGTTAACTAAGCTAACTTTTTATGTTTTTCTTTAAATAAAAACAATAACACTTAGAATATTTGCACAGAATATTTTTCAATTGTGACAAAACACATACCCACGATTTGTACCTTTGGGAACAAAAATTGGTAAGACAATTCCTACTATTCCCCACAAAAATGTAAAAAATAAAATTGGTAATAATGACGCTCCCATTATCTTTGTAATAAATAATTTCTTTATATCTTTTAAAAATGGGTTGAACCCACCAAGTAATCACTTTACTACTGTAAATGTGAATCACGTGAATATCTCGATTTACTTCACACATACACTCGTTTTACAAACGAGAATTGCGAGATACGATAGATCGCGTGGACGATCTCGATATGACATATAGTTCGTGATTAAGTAACAATCGAGATTGACTAGTAATCGAAATTAAAAGGCGGGTTAATTCAAAAACATTTTCTTTTATTAATGAAAATTTTATAAATCTTAAAATTTATGAAAAACATTGAAATAGAACTTAGGTATAAGTAAAACTTATATCTATTTCTCTCTCTCTCTCTCTCTCTCTTTCTCTTTCTGTCTTTCTCATTCTCTTGTTCTGAAAGTATGGTGTTTAACAGAAATTACTTTAAGACATTATTTTAATAGCGAACCTTGTGTTTTTTAGTCTATATCTAAATTCAATGAAGATCAATATTCATTTATACCAACGTAATTCATAATGGCAATATTTAATCTCCAAATAATCGTTCTTGTGTTATCTTTGTATTTTTACTCAAACGTTGAGTATCGTCGTAAGTTTTCGGTATATCCACAATTGATGGTCCGTCACCTCCACCGATCGCAGAACATTGATCCATTTTACCAGTTGTAATTTCCGACTGCGTTTCGATGCATTCAACTAACGATTCTGTTAAACATCTAACAGACTTTTTATCTTCAGCGGTATCATGTTGCGTTTTCTCAACATGAGACTTCGATGAAGTTGCGGATAAATTTGTACAAGAAAACACAAATCTCTCAAAAATGCCTGGAAATTTTATTATGCCAACAATATTAAGGATTAATTAAACTAAAGATATTTTTGTATTCATGTACTACTACATTACCTGTTAAATTTATACTCTCCTCAGACAAACAAATATCATCATGAGAACTAATACTATCTCTGCTAAAAAGATGTTGCCTGATGCTAGTTAAATTGCGTGATTTTAACTTAGTGTCTGTTAAGGACCGATTAAGAGAGTCATTTCTGTTTGGTGTTTTATACATGACCGAACGTTCGGTACGCATTTCGCGTCCTATTTTAATATAGGGTATTAAACAGGATAAATTCAATTGTTTTCTAGAAACACTATTCGCAGTCTGTATAGATAGAGGCGATTTGCAACTGCTTACTAAAAAGATGTACCACAAGACGATAGTAAAACATATAGGAAAATTAATGGTATGTATTCGTACAATAATATTCTTACCTGTATAAGGAGTTCTTATATAGACTAAAGGTTTCTGATGACGATGATGATCGTTGAATAATCCATAAATCGTGGATGCAAATTTGTTACTTACATCTAACAGAGAAAAGAAATATATCGAAACACGCTGTATAATAATAAAATTAATAACTAGAAAGAGGCTAACGCACCGTGAATAGAGTCACCCTGTCCCTTACTATTTTTTCCGTAACTGGTATTCATCAACGTTGTATTATTCATAATAGCAACTAAAGCGGGATGTAATCGTTTTACTACATTTAAGATCAGTTCACATCGTTTTATCACTCGCAATTGCTGTGGTTCTGTAGCATTCTCTACTAACAGACTTTTCGAAGCAGCATCAGCCTCGAATATTGCTTCAAAATAATAAAAACATTTAATTTACAGAGTTTCATTTAATAAAAGATGAACTTAAACATTTCATAATAAATACTTACCGGCTTTTAATTCTCTAATCATCATTATTGTTTGTCTTTCAACAGCATCGCTTCCAATATCGTTTATGGTGATAGTGATTTGCCGGGAGAGCGATAAGGATCGAAGTACGACACTTTGTACTTGTGCTTGAGTAACTGGTTTCCTATTGTCAAGACAATTTGACATTACTGAAATACGATCCTGAAGATCGTCTAATACTACCTAAATGATAACAAATGGCATAAACATGTTTTCTTAAGTGTGTATTTTCAATACTATATGTGCATATCTATGATAGAATACCTGACAATAAGCACCCGAATCCATAACCAAATTAATTGTATCATGCAATTTATTGACTTCTAATTGCCATTGTCCAGTCAACAGCTTTACATTTGCTCGCATTTCTTTACTCTCTGGATGTAGGTAAAATGTAGTAATAGCAGAAATTAATTCGGTTTCCAAAGATTCAAGACTAGCCAAACAATTTCGTATTTGATTAATCCCTAGGATAATACAAAGTAAAACAATAATGAATAAGTACCCAAACACAGATGTGAATTTCGTATTAACTAATAGAACTTGACTTACGATTTTTATCTTTACAAGAGGCGATAGCAAATAATCCAATTTGCATGGATTTGTCTATAATTTGATCAAAATCTTCTATAGCATTGGATAAATCGTTTTTAGATCGCTTTTTAGCATTTAATGAATTGCCACAGATCGTAACAAGCTTTCTCAGAGCATGAAAGGGATCACTGAAAACTTCCATGACAAGATTCAATACTGACACATTAATTTTTCGTTCTAATCGATAAAGTGCGTCAGTCAAACTATTCATGAACAAATTATTCAGTGCTGTATCAGACGATTCGGACGTTAATTGGAATTTTAAATTCTCATATTCTGATATAATCGACTGACAAGTTCCAGTTATTGCTTTAAAATTGCAAGGCTTGCAAACTTGTGCAATTGCCATTGCATAAGAAAATACATCTTCTATTCTAAACCATAACTCTTTGCATTCTACTATTTGATCTTGTTGTGATTTATTTTGCATTTCCGATAAAATATCCAATACCAAGTCCATCCTAAATGTAAAATGTAAAATAAAATGTGAAGTAGTCTTTGAAAATTAAAATTAGTCAATTAGATTACCTGTAAACAAAATGATTTTCTTGTTCAAATGCTTCATCCTCAGGTAATGAATCTGATACATCCAATATTTCTATTATCATCTTCAAGCAAAAGCAGAGTCTTTCACAGACATATTTCTTGCAATTCTATGCGAATAAAAGCATAAGTGTCCTATTAGAGTAAGCTTGCTTGTGCTTTTAAAATGTAGAGATCATAAAACATTACATAGATTGATGCGTTTAGCCGGTGTTGCTCTTGTACTAATTGCACTAACAGTTTAAATGCCGCACACAATTGACACAAACACAGTATAATCTTTTCACCTAATGATTGACATACTAAGCTTTTTCTATATATTTGTAATGGCCGAAGCAATTCCAAAATGGAAGTGCCCAATTCCTGGTAATATAATATGATTAGGATAATTGTAAAGAATAATACAGAATGTTATGTACTTGTATCTTTTATACCTTAATATTCTGAAAATGTTCAATTTCATTGGCTTGACCCATTTCCCTGATGTAATCTAAGCAATCAGTCAATCTTTGTTTCAATGGCAAACATTCCAATTTTTCTAGAGTTTCAAGAGCTAACTTGAATTTATCTAATACAGTGGACAAAACTTGATCTGCCATTTGCTTGTCTACACTTTCAATCTGGAAAGAAATTTTTTTAGAATAGTTGACAATGAATCAGTGTGTATTCTATTTCAACATACAGATTCATCCATATATTGCAGTGTACAAAATTCTTTTACGATATTAGTGATCTTTGATTCCATTTCTTCATAATCACTAATTTCTTCTTTTGACAGGGTATCAAATTTTTCTCCTAAATATACCAAGTGTTCGAAAAGTGCCAAATTCCTTGATGTAGACTTATTTGCAGTAAGAGGGTTAGTATTTATCAGTTCTTTTAATTTATTTACCTAAAATATAGAATATGTTACAACTTTGTTACTTTTTAAGAAACTGAACAATATAGAAAACAATAGAGCTATATTTCTGCTACTTGTTCTGCTATATTTCTCTTACTTGTTCTTCTATGGGTATTAATATCCCTTTAATTTGCTTTGTCTTTATAGGCATTTTTGAACTTTTTGTTTCTTACACAATCAATGATGATCGGCCTGACCTCGTATCTCCAAGTTGTTTGTAAACAACATGAAAATAGTAATCAATTGATTTTTAATTTTACAGCATAACAATAGAAATCGGTAATCCGTTGGTCTTTCAAATTGTTACGGTCCTACCACATTTCATACTGAAAAATAGTACGCGATACATACGTTTAAATTCCCTTTATTAGTAGAGTAATAAGTTTTTAAATGAAATAATTTCTACCTTTAAATATGCTTATTTCTATAGAAATTCTATTTTTCTGAAATTAAACAAACAATTAGTTTGTTTGTTCGTTTATTTTAAGTTGTCTATACTGATCTACAGTGTGTATATGTGTACATTTGCACGTGTGTGAACATATATGGATCATAAAAAACACAGTATCGACAGTGGAATAAGTCGTGTTTTGCTAGTTACATGACTCAATGAACTTACAATTTGATATGAAAGAAATATAATTTATTAGCATTGTAAGTAATATAACTATGTTATGAATTTTGCGTTAGTTCTTTTGTACGAATATCAATATAGCTGTAGAAGAAAAAGCGATGTGTGTCCAATAAAGTTTCAAATGAAAGTACATTCTTTGTCGGAATGGATTGATTTTTCTGGTATACCTTTGTAACTCTTCAATCAAATTTTAGTGATTAACATATATTTATAACTTTTGTGATATTTTGGATATATTGCAAATCTTAATCAATGCAACTTAAGTGATAATAGATAATTCAAGTGCATAAAGCGGCTGGTGATTTTCAAATATAAATAGGGGTTATGTAATTTCATTTTCGTTTGACCGGATGATTTTTAATGTAAAATTAATAAAATTATATAAATGTGCGGAAACATTGGGAAATTATCTTTTGCTTTTAAACTCGTTTTTGATTTTTATATGTACAATATTGATTGACTTTTATAATACGTGTGTGAATATTCATTAATGGATTCATCATGGATTAATATCATTGCATAAGCGTTGAATTTCTTTTCATTCGCAAGATATTTTATTATTATTTTGTGTATATTTTAGTAAGTCGTTATGTTAATTTGAGTAACTGAGAAAGTTCATTTAAGTATATTAATGTTTTTTTCATACTTTTTAGATTTTCTTTTCTTCATTCCTTTTTATACTATTATTTTTTATGTTATTTTAAAATTGTATAATTATTTTAATTTAATAAGATGTCTCAGGTGTACATATACATGTAATGTTTGGTTTCAGATTAAAGAATTAAAAATTAAGAAATTAAGAAATTAAAGTTAAAATTAAAAATTATTGATATATGATTGAGTTTGCATTTTGCAAAGATATTTTTTGGATGTAATTTTCTTTAGACAATATAAATTAGATTGGTCAACAAGATGAAGTACTATGAGAATAGTACAGTTTTTCAGTTTAACTGGAATCAAGTAGCTCATGCATTTTGGCAGAGATATCCAAACCCCAACAGGCAGGTATCAGATTTATAATTATGAATTATATAAACTTATATTATTTTTTTATCAATATATAAACTTATATTATTTTTTTACCAATAAATATTTGTAAATTAATGAATGGTTCAAATTATTTTCTTAGTACCCATGTTCTTACGGAAGATACTGTATCAAGAAAGGTTAAAAATGGCATATTACATACTACAAGACTTCTGACAAAAACTAACAGAGTACCAAAGTGGGGAGAGAGATTTATTAGTAAAAACGTTATAAAAATTATTGAAGAGAGCACAGTGGATCCCAAAACAAAAACTTTGACAACATACACAAGAAATTTAGGTTACACTAAAGTTATGGTAATTTATTTTTGTTTATAGCCATAGTATGCGTAGTAAAGTTGTTGGGGATATTGTATTGCAACTACTTATAGTTTTCTGTTTTTATAGAGCATTGTGGAGAAAGTTGTTTATAAGGTATATGAAGAAAATCCTAATTGGACAGTTGCAAAAAGATCAGCCTGGATCGATAGTCAAGTATTTGGATTTAGTAGAGCTATTCAAGCATTTGGATTGGATAGATTTAAAAAGAATTGTACTTTGATGTATAATGGGTTCAACTATGTTTTAGCACACATGTTTCCACATACAGCACAATATATGAATCCATCACTTTCTCAAATGGGTTTTGCTCATCTAGTAAGAGCAATGTGTATAATAAATAATCTAAATGTCGAAAGGAAAAAAATGTATATTTGTATATTTCTTTGTTCTTTTTTTTAGATTGATGAAGGAATAAAAACTAGTCTCGCAGAAGACTTTCAATATTCGTTACAAGGTAAAGCGGAGAAAGTAAAGGATGCTGCTAAAAAGGCAACAGATTTAGCAAAGAAAAGAGCCGGAACGATTTATGCTGCGTACCAACCTGAACAGTCATAAATCGAACGACATTACTAATGTGAACAATAATCTAAAGTATATTTGGTGATTAGAAACAATGAAAGTCAAAAAAACAGTTTCAAAATAAATCGGAAGATAATTCCTGCAAATCGACCGAGTGATGAACAGGATGAAATCTTTAATAATTATTCAGCATCGTCTAAATTCATTTTCATATTTGATCAAATAAGATTCATTGTTGATGAAGTACCAGAGGCGAAAGAAATTTTTATTTAAACAATTTTAGTGCGATGGTTCCATGTGATATTTTATCACGTTGTCATTCCTGTGAACTGCCAGTTCATATTTGATTTTTAAGATTTATATACGACATTTTTGTGTTAGCAATTATTGACGATGCTAAATGGTGCGAACATGGCAATATTATAGTGCGGGTGTATCATTAAATTTAAAGCGAATAAGGTTGAGATCAGAAAATAAAAAAATTGTGAATATATGTTTTCTTTTGATAATGATTAATTGTTGTTAAGAACGATACTAACAATAGAAAATGGAACAAAAAATGCATATGATTTTGTAACATACATGTTAATATAGTATTCATAAGGAAAATTAAACGAGGGTTCGAATGAATGCATTCGTTTTAATAAGAATTAAAGCTAATCTCCTTAAACGAGATTGGTGATAGAAAAGAAAGTTAGGAATTGCAAGTAGCACGTTGTAGTAACAACGCCTTTGTGTTGTACTTAAGTATTGAGCATTTTTTTACTGATATGATTCATTTTTCATCAGTTCTATACTGATGTCTGATGTCTTTCGTATATGTAAAATTGCAATTAAAATATCCCGGTATATGAATATTACATATAATAAAAGAAATGATGTAAATTACAGATTATATCATGTTTATGTTAAAAGAAATTTTAATATAATATTTAGTCGACATTGTATTTCATGCAAATATTATGTAGACAAATTGTACATTATTAGTATGTACAAATAAACTGTTACCTTATTATAATATATTATTATAATATACTTATTATTATAATATTATTATAATATACTTATTACTTTATTATAGTATATTATTATTATAGTATACTTATTATTATAACGCGTAATTTTATTTTATTTTTTTTATTTTTGGATTATTGATTTACATTGGAAATCAGGAATAATACCAGTGATTGAAACGAATTTTTTGACAATAATAAATATATCTCATGAAAAATGGAATTTCCAGACGTGGCGATCTAATTGTGCATGATACTTATATAAACATTTAAAAATGTGAATGTGTCATTTATTTTTGCTCCGCTTAAGAGGACTAGATACGAATTGATAATTTGATGTAGGAAAAATTGGCTTTTCTTACTGTTTATTTATTCCACTTTTAAAAACGTTGAAAAAAAAAAAAAAAACTGACAGAACAGGAAAATCCAGTATTTCTGCAGTACTTAGTTCGCGCGAGGAGTTTTAAGTGTAATCATTGATTCTTTCTGGTTGGCTGATAATAATGATGTGGTCATCGTTCGCCAATCTCTTGACTCACAATCAGCTATAAAAGTACGAGGACGACTTTAGTAAGTTTCAGTAAACCCGCGATCTCGTGCATGAGCACAAATTGCAGGGAGACAGAGGAAAGAAGAGGAAAATTAGAGAAGTAGAAATTTACGAAATAGAAAAGGAGTGACTAATCGAAATGTGGCAATTTTGGCTACTGTTAAGTAAGTATTTTTCGCAAAATAAATGCACCGTAGAGATTTGTATCAATTTGTCATTCTGATAATTGAAATGTATGTTGCGTAGCTATTGTATCGTGCAGTGGAGAAGCGATCGCCTTTCCACAGGTAAGAGAAGTTTTATTGTTTTATCGTTGAAACGTTTTGTTCGATTTGATCAGTTAATTAATTGCGATTGGTTTGTATGAAGAATGACGGGCTGGCTGGTAACAACGTTGAAATTCAGACGACCCGCGAGACGTTCGTGGTGGATGGATTCGTTTTCGATGGACCGGCAAACAGACCGGGAGGTTCCACAACCCGTATTGATTCTGCAACAGTTACGACAATCGCGACAACAACGGCTGCACCGAACGACTCTCAGTACAACCAGTGTGTAACAAGGTGTCCGGTGAGTCATGAAAATTCTCGATTTCGATCTTTCTCTCCCTTTCTCTCCTTCATTGTAGAAAAATTGTTAAAAAATGATCGAAGATCTCGGCTATTTTTTATTATCATACCGATTTTGTGTATCTTTTAAATGACGTATCATCCTCGAGTTTGATTGGGATTTCTCATAAATGTTAAATATTCTGATTTACGTCCAAACAATGCAGAAAGATATTTCCCTCAGTTAAAATGTCCTCTCTAGAGTCTTTCTATTTTTTTTTTTTTTGAGATTCTCGTGCCTGTCTTTTAAAAAAATTTATACTGCACAGGTTGTTACCAAGATCCTCAATCTCATCTTGTATCAAAATGATAGACAAAACATTTTAATACGCGGTTAATGATTATGAACAGTGCTGCGTTTATCTTCGATTGAATTGAAGAAAAGTGAACATTTATACGAAAATAAAGTGCGATTTGTATGAGATGAGAAGATGGTAAAATTTTCAGGCAACTCCTGAATATAATCCAGTGTGTGGCTCGGACAACGTTGAGTACGACAATCCAGGTCGATTAAACTGTGCCTCGGCATGTGGAAGAGGTGAGGAATAATCGGCATATATCAACACCCATATGTTATTTCTTATTAAATTGCGAAAGTTTTTATTACGTATAGATCTGTTTTAAAATGTTTCAAATTAATAAGTATCCTGCGATACTTACGAACGCGTAAGTTTCCATCTCGTTCCTTGACCAATGACAATTCTATTACTCTTTGTTTTGTTCTCTGTTTACAGATGTCACGTTGAAGTATGTTGGGCGTTGCATGACTTCGAAAATAAGAGGAAGATAATGCTTAATGACGGCGTAATACCGATTGAGAATATTGATACGCGAATCGCGGATTCGATTCACACGAGAAGACTGGTTTACTACGTAGTTATGTAATTGTCTGTTCGTCGTTGCTTCGGTTTTAATACAAGTTTCATGGAAAATAATCACTTTTTTTGTTCTTGAGTCTCACGTCCTTTCCTTCCATCCGTTGAATCACGATCATCGTTAAGAAACCGATTAACATGAAAAAAAAAAAAGAGAAATATAGCTATACGAATAATGCAATTAGATTGAGTCAGTCACGAGATGAGGTGGAAGGATTGTGATCGGCCCATCTAACTCTTCGCTCAATATCAAAGTTTCCTCCGTGAATACCATAGAGATGCCTGGCCAGGATACTCGCTCTCTCTTCTTCCGCACGTATAGCTGTTCGCCTGTATTGCGCCACGGTCAATAAACAGCCAACGATAAGTGCTATTTGAATGATCAACAGGAAAATCAGCAGACTCAAGGCGAGATTCGCGTCGATACAGAACAACGTGTCCTCGGGGTCTACGGAGAAGAAAAACATCGTACAATACAGAAAGAGAGAAAAGGAACATCCAAATTTGCAATCAGCAGCAAGATGATCCACGAATATTTATACATTTAACAATTTCACAAAGCGTATTTAAAAAAAAAATTTCCATTGGTTTCGATACGAAGTATTTAAAAAGAATTTTTCTTTTTCATTTTAACGATTAGATATGTTGTTACTATACTTGCAAGAAAAAGTATTCGAGTATCATAGATCGTAGATCACTAGATTATTAAATCAGTGAGATATATTTGTGTTAATGTTTGAATAATGATGTATAATGTCAATTTATGTCAATACTTACTTTCTTTCGTGATCAAAACAGTATCGGGGGACGAGTTCTCCCTCGAAGACAGACGATCAGCCGAAGAGGCGACGGAACTTTGCACAATTATGGAGAATTCTAGCGGTAACTCTTCTGGTATTTCATTTCCAAACATTCGCGTTGTTTTTGTGTCATAGCTCGGTGGCGTGATCCAAGTTTCGCTGGCTCGTTTCTTTTTTCCATAAGAAAGTTTATTACCATTGCAGATTGTCTATAATGCATAATGCATGATGGATTGATCTTTGAGGTAATCGTGACTGTACACTACTGCTCAAAAATATTCGTATACTTATGAACGATAGTGTAATAGCCGATCATAGGTATCAGAAAATTTTATATGATATTTATTACAAGTCAAATTATTATTACACCTTGTTACTTTTATTTTCTGCATGTAATGAAAAGCATTATTGAACCAACAATAATAAAAAAAATTGTCGATAATTTAAACTGTTTCGTTAACAAAAATTATATAACAATCCATCTTGTTTTTCTCTCTTGTTTTGATCTCATTTTAAATATAGAGCCTCCATAGACAGGTCTCACTCCGTTTCTTTTGAAGATGATTTTGCATCATACGACAGATGAAGTGTAAAAGTTCAAGTATCCTTAAAAACGAAAAGTTTCTATCGCGACTAGACTCATGATTATTTTTCAGAAATAAATTCTTCTCTTTACAGAAGAGAATTTGCTGTACGATTCTTTTTAATCATTTTACTGAATTTTCAATATCATGGTTAAACGACAAATTGAAGAAACTATAACGTTTCGCCATCTAAACCTAAAATTCCAAAGTTCAAAGTACAGACGATTTTAAATGAATCGTTATATGATTTCTTTTCTTATAAAGTTGTAACAGTTTGAATTTGAATAGTTTTCTATTGTCATTGATTATGCTTTTCATTATACGTGTTTTATGCTGTAAAATAAAATTTCTTAGAATTTCCCAATAATTGTAATATAACGGGTGTCTTCATCTTATGCTGACAATCGACAGTATACATGATCGAAGGATAAAATCGAGATGATGAAACGTGAGCATGTGTCTAACTCACCGGCATGCACTTGTCTAAACAGAATCGAACGATCACGTTGAAACGGACTAGCTGACTATCGGGAAATTTGAAAGCTGTGAAGGTTGCAATTAGGGAACGGCCATCGGCTGGATCCTTCGAGAGAACCGGGAACATGGCTGGATTGACTGGACATCCAAGTTCGTCCAACAGCTGAAGAGTGGCATTGCCAGAAGCGCTACTTGCTACGAGATGTCCGGCAGCGATGTCATAAAGACCTACAATGGAAAATTATCAACGAAAATTATACTTTTTCTTTCGGGTTAGAAAGTGTTCAGCTTCCTATAATTTTGCTTGTTTCGTGGGTGCAATGGTGCATTTAAAAATAGAGATATTTCCTAAAATATGAATTTTAGTGGACTTTTGTTTCATTTGATCATTGACCATTTCGAATATTCTGAATAAGAAAATATCAGAGTGTTTGTGTCTGAAGATAATTAATTAAAAGGATTTTGCCAATTTCGCGAAAACTAAGAAGAGTTTTTTTTTTATCTTTCTATTTTGTAGAAAAAAGTATTCTTTATCTAAAGGAAAGAATCTGTAAATTTAGAACATCTTGTGTCAAGACAAACATTGTTCTCTTTACGTAAGAAATTTTTTTATTGTACACTTAAAATAATGAGAAAGAAAGCAACATATATCCCATTCGTCCTTGCTTACAAGATATATTGATTTTGTATTTGTTATTTACGAAATGTATGTCAGAAAAGAATGACGAAGAAGTTCAGCGCAGAAATATTACCATTTGCTGGACTCAGTTGAATTTTTAGAATGAGCTTCTGTCCCAAATGCGTGACCATAGTCTGTCCCAAGTTCTCGTCCAGTATCCTCATGGTGACTGTCGGCACTTGCGAGGACGTGTTGACGATCGTTGACGAGATCGGCGGTACTCCTGCGCTAAATAATACAGGGAACAGAAGATGGCGTATCGTGAATTTCGCGCGCTCGGTGAAAGGAGACGAAAAAACAAAGAATGGTTCTCTCACTTTGGATCGAGGAAACTGAAACTGGAATGGACGGTGATGTTTTCCGGTTGCGGAGGTGTTTCATTGCTCAACGAACATCCGACTTTGACTGACTGGTCGCCCAGTCTTTGAACAATCGGATTGAATTGTATGACAATCGTTGCCCAAACCAGTGGCCGTGATCTACGATATAATAATATTTTTGTTATTTTCTTTTTCATTATATGGAAAATGACAAAGGTAGTTAAACGCATTGGTCTTTGTTGGAAAATTAATAGGGACTGATTATACAAGCAGTTGTACTAATCGATCCTTTGAAATTGTTAAACGTGAATGCTTAAAATGTAATTTTTAACTCCTCATTGATTTAAATGTCGAGGCGTATCGTTATCGCTCGCAATATCTTACCGATTTCGATTGTCGACAGAAAAAGCAGGGTTCAAGCCGCAACGAAGTGTTCCCTCCTGAACTTTATCCGCTGACGGAATGGGCAACGTCAATATCGTCCGATTACTTCCCGTACCTTGTACACCGCAGCTATCAGCGTGTCCATTCGAGTATATTCGGCCGAAGAACGCGTCGTTCGTTCTCAACTCGATCGTCATCGTCGAAACGTTGCATCGCACCCTCACTAACCATCAGAAACATTAAAACTGCGAAATCGTCGAACGCAGGTAAAAAAGAAAAGAAAGAAAAAGAAAACATACAATCTAAACATGGTTCTCGTTCTTTGTAGACCACGTTCGCTGTGTCGATCAACGAGCTGACACCGAGGCTGGTGGTGTCTTCCGAATGCAATAGACAGACTCCATCACCCGACGAATTGTCAAACGTGTATCCTCGACAGATGAAACCATCCACGCTCGAGTCGCATCTTCTCTTGCACTGTACAGAATTAAGACGAAACGAAAGTAATATGAATATTATTTTTTGATTTGATATTTAATTAACGTTAAAAATAATCGACTGAAAGTAGGGGGAAAGAGACCAACGTTTTTTTTTTTTTTTTTTGATAATTATGATATTGAATCTTTGAATTGTTCACTAGTAAATTATTTGTAAATTTAATTTACTGAAGGATAAAAATAATGGCAGCGTCTCTTGAGAAAGTGATTTAACGATCTTTAAAGTTAAGAACGATAAATTAGGAATAACTTATGGCGCTAATTGTTATGAACTATATATATATATATATATATATATATATATATATATATATAAGACAGTAAAATTACCTGCTTTTCATCAAAGCTCATCAAAACGACGTCAGAGTAAGGTAACGAAGCATTTTGGAATTCCACGTAGGAACAATATTCACGATTGGCTGTAACACGGCAGAATTTCTTCATCTTCTTCAATTCGACTATCACTGACGACTAGACTACGGATTTTCGTTCATTTTAAAGTGCAGAATTACACAGAATATTCAAAATACAATGCTTCCTATGATATTTAATACATATGAAAATTCTCTGTTGAGCTTCCAAGTTTCACAATTTTATCCTCAAGAGCGTGAATTATTTATAAAATATAAAATATAAAATATAAAATATAAAATATAAAATATAAAATATAAAATATAAAATATAAAATATAAAAT
>NW_025109150.1:611484-637143 GCF_011392965.1 Frieseomelitta varia | reverse complement strand
ATAAAATATAAAATATAAAATATAAAATATAAAATATAAAATATAAAATATAAAATATAAAATATAAAATATAAAATATAAAATATAAAGTATAAAATATCCACACTCATTTTTGAAACACACCCGAGTCTCGTTTTACACGTAAAAAAGAATCGTATAATTGTGAAAATAGCTTACATTGGGGAAAAATTAATTTTACAAGAATTCAGCGTTTTATTCATTCTTATTCTTACTGAAATTATGTGCAAATTGCATTAACGTGTAAAAAAAAAAAAAAACTCAGTAACTGTGAATTGTGTAAAAGAATTAGTGTAAAATTGTCAGACATCACTTACAGAGGCTTCGACACTGGTCTCGAAGGTACTCGTCTCTGTACATCGAGGCTCTGTACGCTGACGGTCTGGTTCCTCGTTCGTGCAACGAGAGAGAGCACCGTCCGAGCGCGGTTCTGTCGATCGACAGGGGTTTCGTGGTGCGGAATTGCACGGACTCGCAGCTTCTACCTGGAAGAAAATCGCCGCCACGATCGCGTGGTCGATTGCGTCGATCGTTCTCGATCTCGATCTGCGGCGCGCTTACCTGCGTCCATGCATTTCTCGTAACATTGGTTCCTCGTGATCGGTTCGGGCAGATGGAACGCGTTGGAGTCCATGAACACTGCTCCTGGGATTCTCTCTACCTGCCAAAGTCTGTCTCGCGCGCAACTCATTGGCACTGGCGACGTGAGATAAAAATGAATATCGACGAGCAACAATGTAATTCGATGCTAGATCGTTGACTCTACTCGCCTTTCAAGCATACTCGCTGATAAAAGATCGAACTCGGATCGGGGACCAGTTCGTCATCTCTTGTTCGTACGCTGTAGCAGATGCTTCTACCAAAATCTATCACGAATGCGGTGCAGTTTACGCGTTCACACCTGAAACTCGAAAGACAATGTTGATATAATTACAATTGGTGTCATTTTTTCATCATTGTTTAAAGAAACGTTCTTTCATTTTATTTCATTCTTTTATGAATATCTGACGTTCTGCGTTATTATTGATTCGTACAAGTGAGGTTCTGCTATATTTGAGTAGGATTACTTATCGGTAACAATTTTTGAATGATCTCTGCTTGAGAAACATTGTAATGACTCGTGAGATAAAACAAATGGTTATTGTACAAAATCACAATATTTGTATTGTTTATCGGGACGTTGTTAAACAAGTCTCACGTGAAAGTGGGATTTCCTATAAGCGTCAAATGTTCATTTATACAATGAAGAAACTTGTTCTCGTCTCTCTATGCGCGAAATTATTTTCCGACGCATATTAACCAGTTGCGCTGGCAACTGATTGCGGACCATAACGAGTGACCAAACCGTATATATAATAATTCGTCGCATATCACTGAATATAAACGATCGAGAAGTAACAGAATCATTATTTTACTTAAGTATTATTTTACTTAAAACTGAGAAAATATTACTGGCGCGTCATTCCAGCGCAAGAAGTTAAAAATCGTCCAACACTAACGTTCGGCAATTTCCTAAATTAAATTGGCATATTGTCAATTATCAGGTCAGGTTGTTGCAAATTGGACAGCGTGTAGGATAATTTAGTAAGAAGAACGAACTAAAACCACGTAACATTTCGTTTTCATTGCAACCGGATTCCTCGGAATCATTTGAGCTCATCTTGAACTTTTCCTCGAGAGTACGGGGAATGAAACAGTTCGAATCTACCCACCTCTCGAAGCAGCGCTTCGTTATCCCATTTGAGTTGACCGCGCTAAAGAGAACCGTTTGCGCGTCAATGGTTTCCGGCTTCACGCCACCGATTTTCTCCCAACTGGCGTACGAACAACGTCCATCTGGAACCGAGAGGCGAACGAGTTTCTCGGTGAAATGGTCTACGTGTCGATTGTTAGAATATGATTTTACCTGTTTTCGTGATAGACCCGCATATCACGATGCCGACGAGAAGACGAGCGATCGTCGTCATGTTTGTCGTTCGTCTGCCGATCGCATCGCGCACGCGGCTTCGGCGCGCGATCGATTCGCGAATTTCGATACCGTGCCAAGGATCTTCGCGAACGTTTGCCTCGCACGCGGTCGTGTACACGACGACTCACCGGATCGTTTACGTAACCGACACCGGTGTGGATCCACAGATCCAGTTGGAAAATCGTCGACTGGAAAATTCGAAAGTTCCCAGCGGGGCGGATCCTGTTTCCTAAATCCGCATCGTGCGCTGTGATTCACCGACTGTTCGAGCCTCGTTCAGGCTGATTAAATTATTTGGATTTCAAGCCAGTAGTAAGTAACTTGTCGCTTCAATTGAGCTGTCGCTTGACTTTAACTGTGCCGCGGCTTGATAAGTGGTAATGGTGTTGGCACAGTTTGTTAACGAATGTAACAAATAATATGCGAATATTTATACAAGTTGATATCTTTTTGAATACAATTAAGAAAATGGAAAATGCTCCGTCTGTATTCGTGCTGTATTCTTTCATTCGCGTACTTTTTACACCGTAAAATTTTCCATAGTGCAGTTTAATATGGTATAACTTAAATTTTGGATTTAAGAGTGTTTTCTTCTCTTTTTTTTTTTTCAAAAAAATGACGTGGCGACAGTGGTTATTTTTGTTTCGCCAGTAACTGAAATTTGCAGATCATTTCGTTCTAGAAATAGTACCAATTTTTTAATTAGAGATTACTGTGCCGCGGCTTGATAAGTGGTAATGGTGTTGGCACAGTTTGTTAACGAATGTAACAAATAATATGTGAATATTTATACAAGTTGATATCTTTTTGAATACAATTAAGAAAATGGAAAATGCTCCGTCTGTATTCGTGCTGTATTCTTTCATTCGCGTACTTTTTACACCGTAAAATTTTCCATAGTGCAGTTTAATATGGTATAACTTAAATTTTGGATTTAAGAGTGTTTTCTTCTCTTTTTTTTTTTTCAAAAAAATGACGTGGCGACAGTGGTTATTTTTGTTTCGCCAGTAACTGAAATTTGCAGATCATTTCGTTCTAGAAATAGTACCAATTTTTTAATTAGAGATTACTGTACCGCGATTCAAAAGTAATGAACTACTTCCCGAACGTTGCATAATCTGGCGATTATTGTTTTCTTTAAATCAACTGAGCAGTTGATAACAGCTTTACGTAAAACTTGAGTATATTTTTAACTACAGTATCAATTAATATACAATTAAAACTATTTTTAGCTTTTTAAATGTCGTTCAAGGTCTCCTCCATTTGTTCTCATTAAGTTAGACAATAGGATTCCAACCGTTACTTTTATGACTCACAAAATTCATTCTAAATGATATGTTAATGCATTCGTAAAATTACACTTGATTGTAATTTCAATAATAGGAGCTTGCTGGCATAAACGAATGACTGTACGTGAAGCCAAGTGGCTTGTTGTGGTAAATATTTAGTAAAAAAAAAACGAAAAAAACTAGGACACGAAAAACTTTTACTGGTAGGTTATCTCTCCATATCAGTATACCTTGTCCCCATTTGTGTGCACTAAATTGTTAAACTTCGCTAAGAAAAAAAAAAAATTTTTCCTTTTTACTTTTTTATTGTGCATTTTAATTTAGAGCACACAGATAGAGGCTACGTACACGTACTTCACAAAACTGCAAACAACAATTTCTATATCCACTTATTAGAAATTAAACGCGTGGGTGAAGTCTCACAGAACAATTCGGACCAAGTGAATAAAAATATATCACGTTGCTTGAACACATCTGAACGAGGCTTTTTACGTTGTCAGTCGTCGAAGTGAGCGGCGAAGTGAAGCGGAAGTAAAGTGGATCAGCGCGGCAAACGATCACCGCGAACATTTGCAAACAACTCTTTCGATTTGAGGAACACGCGGCACATTTGCAATTTCCCGAGCAACTGATGCCTGCGAGGTGCGTACGTACATACATACATACGTACATACGTGTTCACCTGCATTCGCGAGAAACGAATAGAAACGAGCACGTCCGCGCCCGCCCGCGCGCACACCATGGTCCACGAACGAATAATCGCAGTATGTTGTAACGCGATAACATGTAAACTCGTAAAACGGATGTTTGATGGACTGCACGCGAATGACGAGCGTTGTTAAAAAAAAAAAAATCTGATCCTCGAGTTCTCACTGGGTTCAAACATCCAGCCGCAACGACGTTAACCAGGATGTTCTGGATTCGAAGTGCCATATTTTGGACCTTTCCCAAAGAAATCACAGAGCTTTTAATATCGGGGGGTTTTTTTTTTTCACGTTTCGAAAGAATATTTACAATACACTTTTCAAGCGAAGTACCTTCAAAGAGGAAAGTTGCTCTCCTGTCTGACACAATTTTGATCTAAACGAGGAAAATGAAAAGGCATCTTGATTAACGTATTTATATTTTCCTCGTCGTTTTAATATAATATATAGATGAGAAAAGACCAGAAAAGGTCTCGTACCATTTTTCTTCGATGTTTCAAAGATTTTCACTATTCAGGCACAATTTAGT
Source organism: Frieseomelitta varia (assembly GCF_011392965.1). Taxonomy (NCBI): domain Eukaryota; kingdom Metazoa; phylum Arthropoda; class Insecta; order Hymenoptera; family Apidae; genus Frieseomelitta; species Frieseomelitta varia. Next base: position 632,634 of record NW_025109150.1, on the reverse strand, counting down.
AGATTATAGACGCGATGCAGTAAAAATGACTTTTCGTTTCGCAAAAATAAATCGGTTAATGGGATATTTTCGCTTTCATTTACGTATGTGTATATTAATTATTCAACGCTCGAAAGAAACAGTGAATATTTGCAGGTGTGTAATGACGACATTATTACAGATCGTAGAACCTGTGAGATTCGGTGAACCAAAAGTGCAAGTTAGGGTCCGTAGGTCGTCGAAGCGTGGCTTCGGATGAGCGCGCATGTTCACGGACGCTTACGGTCATCAAACGACAAAAGGCTTGGTCGCAACACGGTGCATCGATGCTTATCGCGATTGCTCGAACATACCGTGGACAATTCGCGTGTAATTCGTGGTGTATGCGAGCTGATGGAAATTCTGCTACTCAAAGTGTGACGAAAATCAAGAATATAAAATTGCATTTTAAGCATTGCAAAAAAAAAAAAAAAGAAATTCTTCTAAAACTTCTTAATCTCGTTATTATAGTTTCCGAGTCGTTCTTGTTCGATGGTTCTTGTTCGGTCTTATTTCCTTGAGAATTTTATATTTCTTATATATCGAAATCTGTTTGTTAATTTCATCCCTTTATATTTTCAATTTGCCAAACAACTTTGTATTTAATTTTCCAAAAATTGAAATTAATTAAGAGTTTAATTACTAATTTATCATATTTCCAAGGAGCATATTAAAATAATTAAGAACACGCTTTTGTCACTCTATGTTTCGTCAATCTCATCTCTAAAGACTCTAAGAGACTTATTTCTCAACGAATGGATATTGAAACAATTAAGAACGTATCTATTTCCTTACACATATTAAGGACAAGAGACAAGCATATTTGCAAAGGACATGTATCGAAATTAATTAAGAGTATGCTTGTTACATGCATCGAAATTAATTAAGAGTATGCTTGTTTCCGTCCTTAAGAAATTGTACGAGGAAATTATTAAGACACTCTTAGGTATTTTCATTTTATCAGACAAAATGATCGTGGCAAACTGTTTCGTTTTCACGCTGAGTGGTATTGCTAAATAGATGAAGCTACGATACACAAATGCCGATCGATGATGTTTGGCCGTGTCGATTTTCCTGGGTTCCGCATTTCGTGCACTAGCGGCCACGAGCCGCGGTAGCGAATCATGCACGGCAAATACCAAAGCGAGCTGCGATGACGCGATGCACGATTAGAAGCGGCCTTCGACTTACGTAACAGTGATTTTGCACGTGTTCGATTTTATTGTCTGCCCGCGTCAGTCCCGTTTTCTTGGAACGAAGTCTCGTGAGACGTATACCGAGGAAGTCTCGTGAGCGACACGTTGGATCGGCAAATCGGCAATTCGCTCGCCAACGATGAAAGACGATGGCGAAAGAATCGATCTCCCGCGTGTGAAAAGTCCCGCATCGAGCCGATTTCACTGGCAATTGCGAAGCAATCGTGCGATTTCACTGGCGCAAGAAACAGATATTTTTCGCGCCCGCATCTTCCTATCGGCGGAGAAAATTTCTCAGAGTTAATTCCTTGCTCGGGCGAATGTAAAACGAGAAGGATAAAGAGCGAGCGAAAGTGTTCGTTTTTCTTTTTCACGATCTCTTCTTCGTGATCGAATGAAACGGCAGATAATTTCGCGATTTATTTGACAAAAGCGGAATGTTTGAACTTGCAAATTGTAATTAATTGTAAATAAATACGAACGCTGAGAGAAAAGTTTCCAGGTTAATTATTGCCTCTGATTGCGTTTACATTAACAATTTGCATGCGCGAGATTCTGTAGAGGAACTTTTTGTCTTCTTTTGTAGAGAAACCAATTATATTTCATCAGTTTCAAATTACCTCTGGCTGCCTCAATATTAATCGCAAGCATACCAATTTTTTTAAATATTTAATCTAAATATTTTACGCAGTTAATCGGGAATGAAGACGAGAAAGTACGACAAGAAAAGTCTCGATAAAAGTGAAACGCTTGTATATATATATATATATATATTTGGCAATCGTCGAAAACAGTAAAGTAAGTTTGAGTAGAATATTCGGCTATTTCGACAAATTCCAGTGAAAGAAAGGGAACTAATATCGCGATCGGCCTCCTGCTGTCAAAATTATTCGCCTCTCGCTTCGTGAAAATCAGCTGACGTAACCGGCCATTCGCATCAAAAAGTAGATGGCCTCCAAACTTTGGATCAGATTTTGTACCGAGGAGGGCAGAACGTTTGAGTTTTCGAGCCTCTCGAGTATACGGTGCAGCCAAGGGAGCACTTCCGTGGTGAAGAAGTTCCACGCGGTACGCGCTATAGTCTCCACGATCGTCCCGATTTCTGCGCTAGTGGTATTTTCTATTTGGCGTAGTATTTTCCGGACGTCGTTCAGCGGATTTAATATCACATCCGGAAGAGGTGATGTTTCATTCGGCGATCTTCGATGTCTATCTTCGGTGCTCGAGCTGGTTCCATTATTTTGTTCAAACACGTTGTTGATTATTGAGTCGATACTATCGAACACTAATCGAATTGCCGATTTGATACTGGCGAGGATCGATCGGATGAATTGCAAGAACTGTTGGAACGCTCTCCCCGGAAACAGAGTTATGTCCGATATGAATCGTTCGATGATTCTGAAAGGATCGATCTCACGTACGATGCGATGCAGCGTTACGGTGGTGGCCAGATGGTTGTTCAACGTTGGTACCCCTGTAACACGGTCGCCCGGATAGTGAAATTAAACGTGCGATGCCGGACATCTGTCCCTTGCACGATTGAAGATAAATAACTTTTATAGTAATTTTAGAAACAGCTGTAAGTCAGATTTTCGAATTGTGAATGATGATACGCAGATGATTCTCGGAGATTCACTCCCATCATTGTAAGTCTGACATTTAAATTGTAGAAGACAATAGCGACAGGAACGGAAAATCTAAAATCATCCTTTGGATGGAAAATAAATGTGAATATACAAAGTAAACTGAACAAAATTTATCAAGTCAATGTATTAATGACTTTAAATTGAAAACGAAGAAAAGATACAAAATTCATCTCCATTTAAATTGTAATTCTCGATGTAATAACTCGCCATTTGCAAGATTTTCTTTCAACATCCCACGTTGAATTTGCTATTCCGACACGAACGAATCTGTTACTGATTTGTTACTGAATCTGTTACGTATCTCTGTGTACAATTATAGAAATATTTTAATGTCAGTTTAATCGTGCAAGAGGTCAGACGTAAAAGTGGATCGATCGATCGTGGACAATTCGTACCTTCGTTGAAAGAAGCAGCAGAAACGCACCACGCAGAAACGCATATCGACGAGAACAAAATGAATACGGCTTTCATGGTGGCTAGACGTTCGATCTGGCTCGCGGTCGTAGCAAAATTCGACTGGGCTCGGTTTCGGTGAACTATTGGGACTATTATCGACTTCCATCCTTTATCAACTGTCTGACAGTTCACTTGTCATTCGGCTCGTTATCGATGTTAATTTATAACTTTACAGGCATTTTGTACGTCACGCGATGCACCTTCTAACGGAAAATTGCGTCGAACTTATATTTTGCAAGTTTAGTTTCTCCATTTATCGCGGTGAATCGTCGGTTATCGTCGAATGCCAGCCCCCCAGCTTGGCTCACATCGAGTGACATAACGAAATGGAAGTAAGGCGGGCTGGAAACTAATCGTTTCGCATTATCGTATAATTATGAGTATTATACAAACAATTACATTACTCATTTCTATTTATTTCAAAATTTTTTCTACGAGTTTTCACTCTAAGCCACGTATGTCAAGACAGTGTTTTGACGTTATTTTGTTTCTTTTTTTTATTTTAATAAGGACATAAGATCTATTTCTTTTTTTTTTTTTTTTTGTATCGGCTACCGTATATATGTTTGTCAATTATCGGGGAATATTTTAATATTCATTCGCGAAGAACGTCTTTGGTTGATTTTTATAAAAAAAGAGTCACTGAGATCATTTTCATTCGAAACTTTGTATAGTGATCTCTTTGTTTTTTTTTTCGAATCGGATGAACAAAACTACTTTAACATGAGCAGAATTGTCAAAAATGTATTGGCATGTGTGAAGAACGTTATTTTCGAAATGTTCTTTAGCGTACAATTTATATATTTCTTCTAGGTTTTATTTGACGAATTTTGTTACTAACAAATACTTCCTGTGTGCAGGAAGTTGGTGTGCAAAAAGTTTTATAACTTCTTTGACTATGGCAGAGACGTAAGTGAGACGAATCGCGGATCGAAAAAAATCAATTCATTCTTTTGCTCCGTTTTTCTACGAGATGTATCATGTCGTCGGCGATTTCCGATTTATTTTTCATCAACGAGAAGCACGAAATCAACGATTATAGGAGAATCAGTGTTTGCCAACTTGAGTAAATATCGTGAGTACAGAGAAATCGACTTGAACTGAATATGATATGCGCTATCGTTCCGGAAAAATATTCGTATGCTTACGTTTCTTTGCAAGAGGTATCACTAAATCATATTTATTGTGTCGATTAATATTTCATAAGTTAAGAGCTGGAAATTTAAAAAATTTTTTTATCTGACAACCAATAAATAACGAAATAATTTACAGGAAAATCATTTTACTTCAAATTGAAATGTAATGTATCTAATTAACTAGTTAGATTTTCAGCATTTTAATTAAGCGATAGTCAAATTTGTTATATGCTGCAATAAATAACGAAATATATTATCGTTACGTTTTCCATTTTGACAGATTACTTTAGATTTACAGACTCATGACTTCTCATATAGAAAATGCATTGATAACATTTTTCTCATCCTTCCTATTCTTATTATTAATTTCAATATTAATTTGTACGACAGGAGGTCACGTATCGTTATCACAAATTGACCAAAGTGGCAAGAACACGGAATAATACTTAGCTCAATATGACAAAGAACACAATATCTAGCCTTTCGTTCGCTACATACGCGTGCTTGGATCGTGCACGAAGATGCGAGATGATGGTACAGAACTGAAAGAAGAAACGGTCGTTAAAACAATGTGAATGCGATATCGCGATCGATATCCATTTCCACGTAGCTGTGTTGTGGTTTAGACGACACCGCTAGGGCTAGGCAACTATCGCGTCGGAGGAGGACACAGATTAATTGAACGCGTCTCATCTGATTCGATCAGTCAACTATCGATTTCCTCGACGCGAGAATGCGCCCTTTTCCCATTACGAGACACTCTCTAAACTCTCTCTCTATCATCTACAACGATTTCACGATGCCACAACGATGCGAGGCAATTTTGTGAAATCACCATCTAGTCTGAATTTAAACAGATACGGTCGTACGTTTAGACTTGGATAATCGGGGGAAATGGGATCAGTCGCGTGACCGCTGCCAACGAGTCGTCGTGACACGGACACCGAGAGTAAGACCGACGGGTCGTGAATAAGGATTAATTAGAATTCAACAGAAAAACGAGAATTGCAGACAATATATACAACGATCAGTTAGATCGATAGAAATAAAATAAACGAAGGGGGACGATGCTGCGATTCAGGTGGGAATTCCGCGCGACGCTGTTGCTGCTCTGCGTTTGGAGAAGCGCTTGGCTCGCTGTTTTCTTGACAGACGCCCAGCCGGTCCTGATAAGACCGATCCACGTCTACCAGAGCCTGATCAAGGGTGTTCACGATTACTTCAACAACACGTGCGTGATACTTTTTCACTCGGTGGCCTCGACGGAGGTGGAAGGTGAGTGACGAGTTTCCATGTAGAGCGTGTCGTCGACGATCAAATAGATAGCGGATGATTCGTCTAGGGATGAAAGAGATGGATGGGCTGCTGGAGCTTCAAAGGTACTTCAGCGGATCTCTGAGCATCCGGACAGCGATCATGGATTTTCACACGTTCAGGACTCGAGTATGTTCATACCGTGTATGACTCGATAGAATTTATTAACACGACGTCCGTCAAACTATGTACAAAATGATGAACACTGTACACGGTACAATTTTGTTTCCCATCCTCAAGATTTCTCGCTTCTCGCGACACGTATTTCCCACGTATTTCATAGGGAGTGAATGCTAGTACTTAGATTACGTATGACGACACGCAAGGTATGAAATTTATCGAACTACATTTAACGCCTTGTTCGAATCTATAGTGAAGAGTTAATGGTGCGACGCACGCGAGCATGCGATCTTGCCGAGTTAAAAGTGCACGCCGCACGCAGGAAGGAAAGCTTTGAAAACTCAAAAAGCATCGAGACTTGGCACGTTCGCAGTTCGTTGTCCCATATATGTATGGTGTCCTCTAATCCCAGATCTCGTAGAACAGAAACGATTGAAACGTTTAAAAATTTGCTCGTGTACTTTCAATGTAGCAAGGTGTTTCGTATCTTCGTTATTATACCGACGAATAAATTACGTATTCATTTACCTATAATGAACAGCTTTTAAACGCATTGTTAAAACCTATTTATATTTCACCTCCACGGAGCATGCTCGACATTGGACTGTGAACGTGTTAATAATTGTCTAATCTCTTACGACGATGATCCGATCGATCGTCGTGTCTTATTTCAGATAGGGAACACTTACCATCACATCAAGAGGCCGTTGTTCGTGTTATTGAACGACCTCGACGAGATCGGAGAGCAATTCGCTCTGGTGAGTGGGAAAAATTCAAGGCTGAACAACAGAGGAAAATTGAATCGTCGTCGAATCGACAAAATAAAACGTTTCGAAACAGGTCTCCAAGTGGATCGCGATGGCTTATCCGACGTGGTTGCTGTTTCTGCGGGACGAGACCAGAATCGAGGAATTTCTGTCGGACGTTTACATACCGTTTGACTGTATGATGATGGCGACTCAGAGGGATGCTGGGAGTGAGGATGCCGGCGAGGTCATTCGCGACGTGTACCAAATCAGCAGGGAGGATGATCTGAGATCGATGAGTTTTGGCAAGTGGGATCCGAAAAGTGGATTCCGGGGACCTCGGCTTGGGTTGTACCAACGCAGACACGACCTACATGGACGCAACATACGAGTGGTTTCTATCAACGTGAGTCATCAACGCAATGATCGATTATGTCTGCATAGATTAGTTCATTTGTTTCTATTTTGGGATGGAAATATTTTTCGAGTTCGGGCGCAAAACGCAAAAAAAGAAGAAATATCTTTTGAACCACTTATAATCAGAAATTCCTGTGAGAAGGAAAAGGGAAATATTTTCTATATTATTGTACTAATATTTTCTAGTATTATAATATTTTTATTATATTAATATTTATTATATTAATATTAATATTAATATAATATAATATTAATTAATAATAATATAATATATATATTAATATTATTATATTATATTTACATTATATTAATATTAATATAATATTTCTATATTATTAGATATATTCAGAAGTATCTTTGGGATATTGTGTTGACACGAAATTGACAGGACTAGATGAACGGATTTTTATACATTTATATGCGCATGATACGAAGAAATATACGAAATATTCAAACATGCAGTCTTTTTCTATAATATTTAAAACTCTTTTCTTGGCTACATTCTCAAAATTAAAAATTAGCCTAACAACGAGATATGTTTCTCTTTCTTTCTTTTTAATTTAATCTAACACTATTTCTTGTTTTTTGTAAGTGAATTCATACTTACGCATTGATATCGATGAACTATCTGTTTCAATGGTAGGATCCACCAGTTTCTCGAATGATTCGCGATGAAACTGGTCAACCGTTCGGGATCCGTGGCTTCTTCGGTGAAGTGATTCAACTACTGCAAGAAGGAATGAATTGCACGTTAGTGTGAAGTATTTGAATATTTTTATATATATATATAGGAACGCGTTGTTTGAAGTTTTAAATTATTCAGATGATTTAACATTGAAATGTTCTATTTATCAATACATTTCATACTACATTATTTCATTATGTACTGTTCAATCACTTCCCTTTATTTGTTACTATTTTCATTTTGATATAGTCAACATTGTCATAAAATATATTTCTCAACAATCATCACCATGGCATCGTGTGATTTCTACTGGTTGTAATTTTTGTTAAACATACTCAAACTATCAAATGTTTCATTTCATTTACTTTCGTTCGTTTTTTCCCCTTCTTGTCCTTCGAATCGGGAGGGCATGCCACGTCGTCGGTTCTTCTCTTTCTTTTCTTGCCACACTCCATCTCTTTTTCTTCTTCGGCTTTTCTCTTAAGGGCACGTCGAAGCTCTTTCAGCTGTCTGGCGGTTTCCTTTCGAAAGTACTCGTCTTGACTGGCGGCCGACTTTTCCTCGAACCATTCTCTTTTCCGACCGTCACCGCTTCGTCGAAATCTTTCGTAGTTTCGTCGAATTATGATCTTGCCGCGTAACACTGACGCGCATCTGCGCGTAAAGCGGGAGTTGAGATACAGAATGTCCATGAAGTCTCTTTGCAATTTCAAAGACTTATTTCAAAGGCAAATGAAAAGACAGATAAGTGGAAATTATTACAAAATGAGACCTATATATTTAAGTGTTTTTTTTTTTTTTTTGCTTCATTTAATACACCTTTATGTGGGCATCATTAGTTGCAAGAAGCACATCAAGCACGGTACTCGATTTCCTGCCATGTTGTCCCGTACTTTTGTTAGATACACGATATCTTTAACATAATCCCATGTGGGTGTCCATAAAGTCTCTTTGCAATTTCAAAAATTTCTTATAAAGGCAATTGGTGAGACATCTTCGTCAGATTTGTTTCACGTACGCAGTGGATATCAAGATTTTTATCACATTGCATTTTAGGTACCCTGTTGATGAATAAGATACTGTTAAACGAACCCCTTACAAAATGGCCACTCTTCCAGAGAAGACACAGTGTGTGTCATGGTTTATTGAAACCAAATCGGATCTACAGACTCAGTGAAACTTCAGAACTAAGTATGGAAGAGATCCACAGTTACGTCCATCAATTCGTGCATGGCACAAGAAATTTATGGAGACAGGGACAGTGTTCGACAAAGGGAGGAGTGGACAACCAAGAACATCTGAGGAAAACATCAATCGTGTAAGAAATGGTGCCCATATAGAGGTGTATTAAACAAGACAGAAAAAACTTGAATATATACGTCTCATTTGGTAATAATTTTCACTTATCTGTCTTTTCATTCGCCTTTGTAATAAATTTTTGAAATTGTAAAGAGACTTTATGGACACCCTGTATATATTAACTTTTTCGAAATGAGAAAAGATTACACTTGGAATTACTTAATTGTCATTAATGTATAAAACAAGAAGAATTGAATTGGATCTTGTATGTTGCACTACTAGATATTAGCGAGAAGTTTGAGAAGTTTCTTTATAGCAATAGTGTAAATTGCAGGCATTTATGATGCTTGAAGGTTAAACAGTTAAACCGATCTGTCGTTGAATCTCTCAAATCTTTCGTTTACGTACGGCGAAGCAGTTGCTCTTGGACTAACAGGTTCCAAACATCGTAACGCGAACCCTCGTAGCATGCTCCTCCTGATCCTTCTTCTTCTTCTTCTTCTTCCCCTTTCTCGTCTGTCAAACGAGAACAGGACAGTCGATCGTATAAAAATACCGCGATATCGGTCTCGATTCTTGAAGAACTTCAGATTAATCAAGTCACTTGAACTCGAGCAACTTGAAACAACTTTATCAGTGTAAATCTCAGTCATTAACGTTGCTTGAGATATCTTTTCAAATCTTTGGTTAATTCACTTAGCTTCAAGTTAGCGAAGAACAGTACTGTTTAGTGATGAGGCATAGTCTGTTCAATGAATCGAGCTAGCACTCTAAGTTCCGAGTCAAATTCTGAATAAAAGAAATGATATAAAATTGGTTCGACAGTAGTAAACGTGACCGAAGTAGGAGCGTATTTCCATTTTTAACTGCAGAAATGAAACAAAGTTAATTTTATATAATTTTGTATAAAATTATTATACTGTGTATGATTATTAAAATATTATTATTGTATATAATTATATAATTTTGTATAAAATTATTATATTGTATAAACATAATTATTAAATTATTATTATTGTATATAATAATATAATTTTGTAAAATTATTATATTGTATACGCATAATTATTAAATTATTATTATTGTATATAATAATATAATTTTGTAAAAAATTATTATATTGTATACACATAATTATTAAATTATTATTATTATTGTATATAATTATATAATTTTGTAAAAAATTATTATACTGTATACATATAATTATTAAATTATTATTATTGTATATAATAATATCATTTTGTGTAAAATTATTATATTGTAAACACATAATTATTAAATTATTGTTATTGTATATAATAATATAATTTTGTATAAAATTATTATATTGTATACACATAATTATTAAATTATTATTATTAATTATTAAATTATTATTATTATTGTATATAATTATATAATTTTGTAAAAAATTATTATATTGTATACATATAATTATTAAATTATAATTATTGTTGTATATAATAATATAATTTTGTATAAAATTATTGTATTGTATACACATAATTATTAAATTATTACTATTGTACATAATATAATTTTGTACAAAATTATTATATTGTATACGTATAATTATTAAATTATTATTATTGTATTTAATTATACAATTTTGTATAAAATTACTATGTTGTATATAATAATTATTAAACTATTATTATTGTATTTAATTATATAATTTTGTATAAAATTTTCTACAATTTGACTCGGAAGTTAAAGTGCAGACACAGTACAGGTCGAAACAGGATTTATTTGCGCGCGAATTTAAGCAATTTTTTTCATACAGTTAGCAAACGTCTCTTTCAAATGGTTCTCGCGACGCGGAGATTTCAGGTTCACATACATGGAGGCTACCTCGTGGGGTGCACAGTTGCCGAATGGCTCGTGGACAGGGTTGATCAAAATGCTGGTAGATGACGAGGCTGATCTCGGAGCGAGCGAGCTGATGATGTCTTCTGACAGACTGGACTCTATAAAGTACACCACTCCCGTTTACACGACTAGGTAAGTTTAAGAATCGAGCGTTTCTTCTTTTTCTATTTTATTATTCTCACCGTTGTTATTATTATTATTATTATTTTTTGTTATATTATTCAATAACTAACATCTCTCGTTCTCCTTTTCAGATGTCGCGCGTACATCAAAAGACCGGACACAACAGCGGTGAACTGGAACGCGTACTTGGCGCCATTCTCGTTCAACATTTGGAACGCGATCGGGCTGACCATCATCGTCGTAGGTCTAACAATCGCCGGGATCGACGCGTTCTCGAGGAAATCCGATTCGTTGCCACCTAACATCAAACCCATGGCTAAGTCCAGTCTGTCTGAGATTCTGTTCTCCGTGTTTGGCGTGTTCTGCGGGCAAGGTGAGCAACAGTATATGATATTTAGATATGTACATTCGATGTAAAAATTGGAAAAATTTTTTGTGACTACAAGACAGAGAAGCTTTCACATTTTACAACTTTAAAACACTTCTTAGAGACTGACTTCAGAAGTTTTATTTCAACAACAATAAATTTTATAAATTATATTAATATGTAAGCATTTAGAGACATGGAAGTTAATATTTAATGTAATTTAAATTATCAGGTACCGTCCAAGAGTCGCAGTCTAATCCATAACACCAATTGATAGTAATCGATATTTATCATAGAGTACATTTGCGGCAAACGAAATCTTTCTCTCTGTTTCGTGAACTTTTCAACAATATACTGACAACGACGTGACCTTCCAACCTTGCATTAAATATTCTAGTACCATGAAATAACGGGAGAGCTGAATTAATTTAGGATTTGAGAGCAGGCATGGAACCGTCTCTCTTGGATCCGACGAGACTGGTGCATCTGAGTATCCATTTGACGGCGGTGGTGGTGATCGCGGCTTATTCGGCAGCGTTGATCAGCCACTTGGCCATAAAAACGTTCCTGATGCCATTCACCACGATGGAAGGTTTGCTGGAAGATGGCACTTATCGTTTTGCTGTGGTCGCCGATTCGGCCGACTACAGTTTCTTTCAGGTAACAAATCTTCCTTTGATCAAAAACTGAATAATTAGCGAACCGTTAGTATTTATTTAGATTTGTTGAAACATGGAAAAAATTTTCTAAATTTTGAAAGTTTAGTATAATTGCAAGTTAATAAATCTTTTAAGATTATTTATACACTTATTTCCAGTAAATTTATTCTCTTTTTAATTTAATAATTTATTTAAATATTTAATGTTCAGTGAAAATGTTGAATTGTGATTTCAAGGATATAAAAATTATTTCAAATCATTGTAAAAGTATTAATTTTTAGAATTATACTATTTTTTATAAGTTTAAATATCATATTTTTTATTATTTAATTATGAAATGTTGTTAGACTAAATTCGATGAAAATAAATATATTTTTAATTATAGATTATAAAATTTTATTACTTATTTATTCAGTAATATTTATTTCTTCAATCATTTTTATTTGTAGAATTAGGTATATAAATTTAAATAATTTTGAGGCTAAATTAAGTATATAAATTTAAATTATGAGAATAATCACTCAAATCTCTCAAAAATCTGTCAAGTTTCTACGAAGAATTATAAATTAATCAGTTTGATTGTTCATAGTGTTAATTGCAAGTGAATATTCTTAGCGTTGAGATGTTAGTTTGTACACTATTGCATACTATGATTTACAGTAATTTGTGGCGACAATTTTTCATCATTCATTGATATATTATTGACAATGATAAAAAACTTCTGTACATTTCTCGATGGTTTCCTTTTCTCGGCGACAAACAGAACACCAGCGACAACGTGCTCACGGTTATGTTCGACCAACTGTTGACCAGAGAAACCGATCTACCGCCAAATTATTTCGACGGCTTGACCCGCGTGTGTCAAGAAAAGAAGTACGCATTCATGACGCTGGATAACATGGCCTCGGTGCTGCAAGGGAAGGTCGAGTGCGCGCTAGAACCTCTGGATGTGATAATGCAAACAACGATAGCTATGGCAGTGCCGGCTGACAGTCCTTACCATGGCATCATCAACAGCAAGTGAGTCAGATGTTAGATTTAATAATCTCTCTATGTCTGTTCTTTCGCGCGTTTCTCTTACTCTCGTGTTTCTCTCATTCGTAGCATTCTTCTGTTGCGCGACAGTGGGATTCTCCAGCGGTTAATCGACCTCGAATGGTCAAGCAATGAGCGTTGGGTGAGCTATTTTCTAATAGTCGAGGATATAAAACAGAATTCAAAGAATTATTTTGACATACTTCCAGAGAATTTTACGATATTTAAGAAAGCCTAGGCAGATACTTATATAATATTACAATAAGTTGTTGTTTGGATTAATGAATTATATGAATATTTAATATAATATAATTAATATAATATAACATAATATAATTATAATATATTTTAATTTAATATAATATAATTATAATAATAATTTTATAATTATATTATATTATAATTTAATATAATATAATACAATATAATATAATATAATATAATATAATTATAATATATTATAATTTAATATAACATAATATAATATAATTATATTATATTATATTATATTATAATTTAATATAATATAATTATAACATATTATAATTTAATATAATATAATTATAATATATTGTAATTTAATATAATATATTTATAATATTAATTATGTGAATATTCAGACACATAAATTTTACTTATTTAAGAGATAATACATATACAAGGGATAATTAAAATAGCGACGAAATTTAAAATCGCAGAAAAAGAAAATTCGAATAAGGAACGAAGTTGTATTAAAATTAATGTATCGCAACTTGTTTGTTTTATTTGAATCTTTCTACGATTTTAAATTTCGTCGTTATTTAGTTTATCACTTTTCATGAGGAAATTTAAGAAAAACGACAACACCTTCGTTGCGTTTCAGGCGAAAAGCGGATGGTCCACGGTGGAGATGGAGGACGCAGCGCCTCTGCTCATCTTCATGCTCTCAGCTTTTCTAGTTACCTGTTTGGTACTGTTAATCGAACGACTGTTTGGTCGAGAGCAGTCTCGCATCGTAGAACAGGAATCTACAGCAAACTAGTCACAAAGTCTCTACCCAGTGCGAATCTTGCTAGCCAAGCGAATGTTCGTTCTTTCTTAACAAAGAAAAAAGAAGAAAAAAAACCTATTTTTTGAGTACTTTACATACTCGGTTTAATCTACAAACGTTCGTTCGCTCCAGTTGGTGTAAATGAGCTTATAAACAGTTTAATCAGATGATTGAACAGTTTATACTAAACGAGTACACGGCAAAAGTATTAAGAATTGGTGAACGACTTCCTGGTCACTTATGGCGTCTCTCTATGAATGACGTCCATATATTTTTCAATTTTATATTTGTCGTTCCCTGTCGCACGAACAGGTTATTTACAGATTTGGAGGCAAGGCGAGTTTATTCAAAGTTCATTCAGTCCTTAGATTAATTTTGATTTACGAATTCCCGATAAGAGAGACGGAGGAAGAGGAGGAGCATTAAAATAAAGATGTCCGAAGATAGTGTTAGTTACTACGCTATTTTATTGCAGCGTTAAAAGAACAATCTCGCAGCCCTCTGAAGTCTCCCTGCGACGAGAAACGACGTTTCAAGCTATACCATAAGTTTGCTGTGTGTTCTGCCAATCGTTCCACTTGTTCCACGATTTGTTCACCGACACCAGACCATTTGCCTCGTCCTGAAACCGAAATTTGAAACCAGTTAGGCTCTTCTTCTAATCTGGAGTTAAACCAATTTAACGTATCTGGCAAGTTTTGTTGGAAATTTACAAAATGAGTCGCGATAATTTCATGAGTCACTAATTGCTGAAAATTGCATGAAATTACAGTAACGTCACTCATGATTAACCAGTGAAATTTACGTGTTTTATAGATCACTGATCGATGAAACTCACAACATTAGTTAGTTAGTTAGTTACTGAAAATCACGTAACAGAATTGAGCAAAACTTTGTATTAATTTGATAACAATTATAATTTCTGTAGAATCAAAATATTAATTATCAAAGAGTCAGTAATCGCTGATTAATAAATAAAGGAAGTAAAATCATTGCTATGTAGCAAGCAAAGATTATGATTAATCTAATAATCATTTTTTTTGTATGATTTGATGAAAATGGACTTTAAAAAGATATAGCTTTAACAAATTTTAATAAATCATTCTAAATTTAACAATACAGACACTATCATGCAGCAAAGAATACGTGTAAATAAATTCTTTCTAGTCTTGGTCTGCTACTTAGTTTAATATTTAATTATGATAACTTGAATGGTACAATCCTATGTTGTGAAATATAGTGAACAAAATAACAGATTACAGACTGCAATATAGAATATAAATTAATCACTTAATGATTTAAAAGAATACTGACTGATGATCGCAAATTACAAAAGTCAAGATCATTGATTTCATCAAGATAACAACGACTCATTGATTAATAATTACTATGATTACTATGATATGTAACTACATTGATTACCAACCGCCAAAAATCACATAATAAAATCGTACATATCCTCATCCTTAATCCTTGATTGGACTGGTTTAAATCTCATTTGGATTTTTTTTTTTTTTTTTTTTTGAAAGAAGAGCAAAGAGAAGATTCATTACCCTGAATAGGAGATTGGGCTGGTCGGTCCAAGAACCAAACAAGTGCAAAAGGTCGGGCCGTTTCGAATAAAGAGTGCTGGCGGCTAATGTTCCGTGGGTGAGCTCTTCCAAAGCGTTGGCAGTTTTTGCAGCCGAGCTGACAATAACTCTCGGCGGTTCCAGACCCAAGTTGCATCGTTCCCACTGATCAATAGGCGCCCGTCCACCATTTGCGCAGAGCAGCTCGAGCTTCGAGGAATCAGTGTTGTTCAAAGCAGTCGATGGCACAAACGCGACGTCCCCCTTGCCATTTAACAAGCAGCTGAAAAAGTGACGAGAATATCGTGGAGAAGTGAAACGTTACAAACAGGTGTCGTTACAAACATAAAATATTTGCAACAACGGTATTTCACGGCTATCCGACATATCTTATCGGTTTCTTCGTACGACAGTTCGTTCTCAGTTCGACTTTATCAACTTTATTACGTTTTTTTTTTTTTTTTTTTGACTTGTGATAGCTCGTGACGAATAGAATGCCAATCTCAGAGCAACAGTGATCGTTAGGCCGCGCATTTTTATGCATTTATAGAAAATTTAGATATAGATAGAATATACGTAATGTACACGAAACGTCAAACATTTTGATAAAATATTTGAAACGAATCTCTTTTCTGCTTTTTAAACTATTTTCAACAAAAGTGTGCATTTATTACAGAAAAATGTAATCGTTGTTTAAAAATACTATAGCCAATTAAATTTGTGCTCGCGTTCATGTTACGAGCGTTGGTATAATAAACGAACAAGGGGTAAACGAGCATTATTATGTGATAAATATTCATCATGACTATTCTCTGTCGGTGATATAACGATCAATTTGATTGAAAATTTAGCTTACGCGAGAGCTCCTTTGCCCGCGTACGCTTCCTCCTTATTCGGTTTGCATTTGCCCGCGTCTCTGACTCGGTCGTCGTTGCTCGCCAAGTTTCCGGCGCACTGCTGGCACAACTTGGATCCGCTCGGTGCTCCAGGAGCGCACGATCCCGAGAAGAAATCAGCCAGATCGTCCTCCGAGTTGACGAGATTCTTCTGCTTCAATACTCGCAACGGTGCCAACCAACCGGCGAAATTACCCTTGTATCCACTGTGGCATGACTTTTTACCTCTCAAGTCCTCTGAAACCGAACAAGAAGCGATGATTGGAAGATGGTGAGAAATTTTATAAGTTTATAAATTTTAATATTTTATAAGTATAAATTTTATAATTTTATAAACTCGCAACTTGGAAACAATTAGACAAGATACTTTGATCCACGCATCTTTGGTTACAAGTATTTAGTTGATCCAGCAATGGTATCTGGCTAGTTAAAAAGCAACATTTGTAATTTTCTCTCGTAGGATTTTAAAATTACTTGGGTTAGGTTTGGGTTAGGTTCACAGTAGATTAAAAATTTGAAATTATTTGCCCGTTTGCTGCTGTTGACTTCAACTCTCATCCGTCACACTTGTGTGTCAATTTGTACACATTTCTCTTACAGAAAGTGTGTAAAATTCTGTATCTGAATGTTTATACCTGAGAGTATGCTACATGCAACTGAATAAAAATTCAGTCCATTAATAATGTTGATAAAAGAATTTGCAAGTTCAAATCATTTAATCGTAGGTATTCATTTTTTTTTATCGTTTGTATGTCCAATTCGCCAGATTATATGTAAGAAAAAGTAAATGTGAAATGAAAATGAAAATAAATCACGACCTAAAATGGGTATAGAAAAAATTTTTTCTCATCTGATTTGTACTTTAAGGAGATTCTGAGATAAATCTGTGTGTACCAGCATCGACTACCATTAATATCTGTTGTTTCTTACCCAATTTGTTTATGGAGGATGACTTCTGGACAACCGCTATTGCTGGTCTTTCGCCAAGATCCGTCGAACCTGATCCATATGATTCCACGATTATGGGAGCCGCGTTGAATTCCTTGGTCGCACGAAGAACTGACCCTCCTTCGAGAATCGTCAAATCCGCGTCACCTGACTTGATCGCTTTCAAACAGTGGTCTTGAGTCTTCTCCAGCGAACACTCGAACTTTGGCCTGACATCTCTGACGAAACATGGAAATAACGTCAACGGACAACGATGAGATTATGTAGGCATCGCAAACAAGTCATCTTGCACAATCTACAGAGCTAATTACAAATCATCGACATTTAATTTTTGTCTCGCAACTAATGGTTATGTTTGTACACATGTATACGATTTATTAACTAAAAAAGATAATAAAATGGAAATTAAATAGAGATTTGTCTCATCCATTTAATACTATTACATATCATTTTTACGCAAGTTTGTCGTTTTCCATTTGCCAAATTCACAGATAAACTTCAAGCAAGGTTGATTTCTTTTTGAGAGAGTCTTGCATCTTTCAAAGTTAGGCTGTTTAACGTATCTGTATTTTTTCACATCGTTGCTTTTCTTCCCTTTTCGTGGACTGAGTGCTATTTTCATAACTATTTTTGTATGCTCGTCATGTGGCATGATAACGAGTACCGCCCGTAAATAAATAAATAAATAAATTTCACGTAGTATATTATGTTCAGAGTGTCTCATAATGAAGTCTTAAATGTTATATGAGTTACTTGTGTCCAAAAAATTTTATATAGCGCTTACGATTAAACAACAGATGTAATAAACATTAAAAAAACACACTAGATCCCATTCTCAGAATGGGTAGCTTTGCTAGTTTTTTTATATAATAAAAGAGAGAACAGACGATAAAAAATATTAAGAAATAAAGTATATATATCTAATGTATAGTGCAGGGGTGACTGAGTATGATGTCACCCCTTTTATATCAATTTTTTGACGTCGACATTTATTGTTTGCTATTCGCTTGCAAAAGTAAACGTTGTAAAACAAAAAGGAAACGTAAACTTTTCAGAGTTTTTAACTATCTTTCCCTCCCCCTTTCCATCTGACGCCACTGACTTAGTAACTCACGAGCTAGTACTAAAAAAAAAAAAATAATGAACAAAATTTGACCTACTTCTCAAAAAGGTTCGCCGTCGAGTGGTCTATAGTCTACAATTTACGATTAACTACTGCACAAGAGAGTCTCAAGGAGATTCAAAATAGATGGCATTTACCTGGAGTACGCAGCTCTAGCAAGTGCACGACACTTGTCGAGGGCTTTCTTGCTCGAGACACACCAACGAGCACTTTTGTCCGTAGCTCCGGAATTCCTCTCGATCACGTCGAAATATTTTGCGTCTTTCAAATGGTATTCAGGCAACGCCACTGGCGCTGCAACGGCCAAAGTTTTCTCATTCAGTAGCATAATGTCTTTCCACCAGTCTGCCTTTTCTTCCTCTCCCAGTTTACCGAGATCCGTCAGTTCCTGCACGAGTTACAGTGTTAATACATTGGCCATTCAATTGCATCGAAGATTGTTCGGAAAAGAGAAAGAAAAAAGATTAATACTAATACTAATACTAATTACACATTATAGACACTAATACACTGATACTTTATGAATAATATATTACTAAATTCTAGTAATCGAACACTGAAAATTCAGTACTATATTTCCATTGTGAACTATTGATCGTACATTTTATTTTGTAATAAATATAATGATAAAAATATGTTTGTTACATAGACATGATTCCTTCTCAGCTAATTTTGTTTTAATGAAAACAATTTCATTTTTGATACCGTTTTGATAAATTAGGTAGATGGTTAATAATAGATTTGAGTCATTCTCAATCCAATAATATTTCCTCGTTTTTCATTTATCATGTAAATTTCACTATATGTATTTTATATATATATATATATATATATATATATGTATGTATGTATGTATGATGATGTTACATTCAAAATTTTTGTATTACATACAAAATGACCAATTTATAATTTTTCATGAAAATCTTATATATTTCTAATAGCATATATTTAGAGACTCTGATGATTTTTAACAAAATATACAAATAGAATATATATTGTATTATAAATTTTATAAATTTATAATATATAATATATATTATAAGATATATTTCTCATTATAAATATATAAATAGAAGCTACTGTACTGTAATAACTTTTTCTATTCCTTGCACTTTAATCTCACTGCTACGAATATTATATCTGAGTGGTTGGCAGTTTTTTTCTAGCGTTTAATAGCTATTCTTTTTATAACAGAGAAAGAAAAAAACCTTCTGAACGGCTTCTACGTCGTTGACTTGGTCGTTGGTCATGTAACCTTGCCAAGGTCTCGCTGCCCAAGTGCACGGTTTCGTGTTGGCGTCTATTGGTATTTTGCTACCGTCTGGACAGAAGTATCTGAAGTCTGCGGGATTTTCTGCAGTCGGAACTGCAGGGGACACGCCGACTGGCAAACCGAAGAAACGTTTCACGTAAATCACCTTTGTCCAAGCTACTTCGCCGCCGTTGTGCGCGAGGCATCGCAACGCGCCTTCGTATCCAGAATAAATGTCTGGATAGTCGCAAATCTCTGGCTTCTCGCACAGAGCACACATGTTCGAATAGGTGTCCTCTGAAAAATCGAACGTGACAGACAGTGTCTTGTGAAACTGATAAAATTATAATAAATACAAGTATCAAACAGTATAATAATAATTATCAGACAGAATTTAAAAAGGAACGCGGTGACGTGATTCGAAATTCGCCAGGAATGTTTCCAAACATGCACTCTTGTAATTTTCTATGAAAAATTACGAATTGATTATACTCGTCGCTAGTTGAGATTCAATTTTCGTTAGCATTAAAATTACTGTTAAAAAAAAAAAAAGAAAAAATTGTTGAAATATTACGGAAGCTTACTGAGCCTGCGATTGATCGCTGGATCCGGGGACCAAGTGCCGACCAAGCATCCCTTGGAGAATAGAGAGCTCAATGCGCGCAGCTCGTTCTCGCGCGCCGAATATTCTGGGTCGTGTAAATTATTTAGAACTCCCATGTCGGTGAGTTTGGTGATCGGTATTTTGTAGCCAACGTTACGGCCTACGCCGGTGTGACAGGATTTTAATCCGCGTAATCCCTGCACGTTGTTGATGTTCAGATCCTTGTGCACGACAGCCACGGCTTCGTAACGATACGGCGCGTGTGGTTCCTCCTTCGTTCTCACCTGTGAAAAGTCTCTCAAATTCTAGTATCTGTCCCTTCAATATGAAATCAAAGAAGAAGAAATGTAACAAAGATTCGAACACGCCTGATTGAAAATGTTTGATAAAAGTTGCAAAGATCGTTTGCAAGAGTTCTATCGAAACGATGAATAAACAATTGCGCGTGGAATTAATAATCTCAGAATATATTATTCTTAATACTGTGTGTAGTTTTTTAATAATATCAGAACTCCTAATATCCGATTTCTTTATTCAGGTTTTAACGAATGACAGTGTATCCATACTATCATAATAGCGTTAAATTAAATGTATTTTTTTAATAATATCAGAACCCCTAATATCCGATTTATTTATT